>NW_021680605.1:55735-91355 GCF_001412515.2 Diachasma alloeum | reverse complement strand
ACTACGACCAAGCCAAAATGCTGGCCAAGTCTCAAGGGTATTTCGAAAGGAAATACCGAGAGGGTTTGGAGATCCATAAAAACCCTAACAACCTCAACAGGGACAGAGGATATCAAGTGAACCCCATTTGGAGAACCGTCCTCCCGGTTTTTTAATTGACCAGCTGATCAATTAAAAATATATGATTGGCTGAGCCCCCCCCCTTCCCCTTCCCCCACCACCACAAGGGAAGGCATATAAGGACTACCCCTAGACATCGGAGCTCAGAATCGGCGCTCATAGCCCTGAAGATGCAGACTGCAATGTTTGCGAAACGTCGGCGCAACGCTGAATCCAAACGCGGCATCCATCCGGAAGCCAAAGATTTCAATTCAGAACATTTTTCATTAATTATCTTCGGACAATCGATTTTCGAAAAAACTCGAAAATTAAAAAAACTAATCCATGAATTAAATTTTAATTAATGGCGCTTGATAGGGCTCAACAATACCTACATTTGAAAAAAAGCGCTAAGTTTGTCTATTAATTTTTTCGTATGTACCACCTTCCGTCGAAAGATTGAGGACAAAAATTCTGTAAAACATTAATAAAGTACCAAACATTGAAATATTTCCTTTTTCTCATTTTTCCATGTATTTTTCCCTCGATTCTTATGAATGAAAATGGCAATTCGACTAACTTGAAACAATTTTAGCTCAACTCCTGCTCACCCTAGGAGTTGTGGTTCCGCAGAGACATCTCGTATACTATGCCTCGGTATGAAAAAACTATAAAAAAATTTTATGTTTGAAATTTAATAGCGGATAAAAATGATATTTACTATTTTCACTATTTCAGCCATATTTCTGGAGATATATAAGAAAAACTGTAAAATTCCACATTTTCATTTGTTTAAACAATTATTTCGGTCGCGATTCGAGGTCAGAGGTTTTCGTATACTAATTATTTAGATCCTAAAGGACAGTTTGAAGAATAAATTGGCTTACTTCGCATTTTTTTCCACCTATAAATTGCTGAGAATTTCCTTTTTTCACCGCTACGCATATGCATTTTCGCTTATTGATTCAGTATTACTGTCGCGTTCATTTGAATTCGGAATTTTCTTATCACTTGGGTTGGAGGGAGTGTGGAATATTTTTGGATTGACAAGTTAGTGTGCGCGAGGGGCATTATGGCAAGTCTTACACGGATATCCGGTCTAGGGAGGCATCTAGATTTTTATCAAAATTGACTCAGCAGTTTTTGACGCGCTTCAATGAAATGTTTGAGTTAATACCGTTGGGAGAGCTATTAGAGTGAATTGTTCGTCGAGACGTTTTCGTTTCAGTAAAAAAAAATTATTCTTCTCTGAAATTTTTCATTCCAATGTTGGAAGTTTTTTGGAATTTTGGTCGAAAGTCGCATGTGAATTTGGAACCCTAGATTGGTCACCATATGAGGGGAATCCGAAATTCCCCATCTTTTGTGGCAGAATACACTGAGAAAACCAAATTTTCACTTCACGGAGAAAATTATTTGGTGAATTTCAAAAAAATTAATTATCAACCAGTTGGTGAATTTTAACAATTAGTTGTTGAAATTCATCAACTGGTTGGTAATTAATTTTTTTCAACGACCAATAGGGAACTTGCATGTTTTTAAAATTTTTTTTTTTTTTCAAATATATGCCAAGAACTCATATTTGATAAAGAAACGCAAGGAAAATACTTTAATAATTATTTATTTGCTTTTAAAAATTGCATTTTTTAAATGTTCTAAAAAGGCCTGACGTCAACTCACCGGAGGCAGAAATTTTCGTGTCGCGCCATCAAGCGGTTCAATACAGCTGCTGAAATCTAGGAAAATACTCTGTACATGTATTTGGCTCCGAAATGTCAGAAAAACCGGATCGAGTGATGAAAGTTCCTTATAAATATTGTTTTGTATCAGAATGTAAAAATACAACAGTAAAAATTATACAACCACGACTTTCGACACTTTGACACAGAGTTTAAACCCATAAAATCTATCACCATAGTCACGTCTGCCGTTGGTAAATTCCCCGAGCACACCTTTTGAATAGTACATTAGAGTACAAGGGCACAAATTTCGTTTTCAACGAATGTGTAGTTTACAGGCCGAGCCGAAGGCGAGAAACGAAATTTATTACCGAGTGCTCTATAATATTTTATGTCAAGTCGTGCAGAAGTCGAGTTTTGAGCAGGCTGCGCGAAGCGCAGCGTGCGATAAACTCGACTTATTGCACGGCGCGACATAAAATCATTTTATGCCACTCATGCCTGTAACCGGCTGGATTACACACTCGACGCTTCCCGTCTCAAAAAAAGTGTTTAAAATTGATGGATTTTTAATCAGTTATTACAAAATATCCAGACTACCTTTCGGAAAACTTTACTCTGGAATGGTTCATAGACTATAAAGTCTCTATTCATTTAAAAATATTCGAAAAGAGGAATCTATGCAATTTCCCTATTGGGGAATTTTAACAACTAGTTGGTGTATTTCACTACATAATTGTCTCCGTGTTCTATCAACAAATTTATGGCTCGAAAATTAACAAGAAGAAAATATTTTGCACTGAAAAAGAAAAAACTTTTGTCAAGACAATTTATACTTGTCCCAAAGACGAGAATAATTTTTTTAAGACAAGCAAGTGATTTCTCAACACAGGTTCAGTTGAATCAATTTATTTAATAGTTTTCGAAACTCAAATCCAAAACATTTTAATGCAAAAACCACTTGACTTAGTTCGAGAAGTCGCTTTCTTGTTGTGATCAAATTGTCCCCCCTCTTTTGGATAAGTATAAAATCTCTCGATGAAACTTTTCCTTTCTCAGTGTGAGATAATTTGATTTTACAAGTAAAAAAAAACTATTATTATATTTTACTGAAAAGAATCATTACTATTTCAAATTATTGATTTTTCAGTTTTATAATTATTACATTTCATTATTATGACAATTATTATTAGTATTATCATTATTATTATTATATATTATATATAGTATACTACTCAAAAGAAATTTTTTTCTCAGTGTCACTCAGACATACGTACAATCATTAATTTTAAATTATGTTAAATTGTGTATAGTCAATTGGTTAATGCTTTTTAATGATTACAGAATAGACCAGAAGTTTTTTTTAGGCGCAATATCAATGTTAGTTTTCAATTTTTTTTCAAGAGCATGATTTCAGTAGCAAAGCAGTAAAACGGTTTCAGTCGGTTCTCAACTGAGTTTTCGAAAAATATCTCCAAATCTGAGGGAGATAACGAAATTTTCATAATGACCTTTTTTGTAGAATGAATTAAGGACTATAGAAAATGTTATAACAAAATTTTACCTATCTTCCTCAGATTTCGAGATATTCATTGAAAATAAGCCAATAGTTAAAATCGACTTGAACCGTTTTACCGATTCGCTACTGATTTTTGGAAAGTGAAAATTCTTAGTCTTAAAACGTTTTCACGTGCGCATTACCGTGTCTGACTGTTCATTACACTCTCTGGTTTTTATGTGAAATTAAAAAATATAAGTCGGAAAAATTCGAAAAAGTATGAAGATGTCAAGATTTTGGGCAAAACTGGAATCTTGCTTGCACGGAGAGAAATGTTCAGTAAAAATTATAGAACGCACAATTCGCTCACCGATTACGGAATCGACTTAGAAAATTTAAGTGACGGTATCGTAATTTTTCACAGGAGATTCAGATAAAAATTACGGAACGCTCTGAAAAAATTCCTTGACAGTTTCGTAAAATTTCTTACAACCACATTTCGCTACGGAATTACGGAAAAGATACGTAATTTTTATTGAATATTCCTCTCCGTGTGAAAAACATTGCTAACTTGAACGCAACACTTGGATATTCTCAAAGTAGCTCTATGGTTACAAAAAATTCAAAGATCATTAAAAACTGCAAAAACTTCCATAAAAACAGTCTTTTTTTTTCCTCGATTCGACTCGAAATGGTAATTTCGGTACGCTTTACGTCCGTGAAACACCGCCCACCGACATCGTGACAAAAAATATCGTTCGATACACGGCTGTGAAGAAATTTTATGCCTCATATAATTACAGTACTCGCCTTCGGCTTGTCCCGTAACCTCATATTCGCCAGAAAAGTTCTTCACGGCCTAGTGTCGAAATATACCATTTTCGATTTGATGACCGTTTGGGTTACGAAAAAAATCTTGAAAAATCATCATTAAACACAGCGTTTTATGTGACAATTTCCTCAATTCTGATTTTCACCAATTAGAGTGCGGTATTCGGAGTCATGTGACACGTTTCACACTGACAATTTCCTCAGTTCTGATTTTGACCAATCAGAGTGCAGTATTCGGGGTCACGTGACGCGTTTCACACTGATAGTTTCCCCGGCTGCAGGGAAATTATCAGACTCATAATTTCCCTGTAGCCTGTCAATTGTTTTCTACGAATTTAACAGACATTCCTCACATTTTGGTGAAATGTGTACCGTAACCCCGAACACTGCACCCTGATCGGCCAAAATCAGAATTGAAGAAATTGTCCTCCGAATACCCCTCGACCTTCAAAATTCGTTGGATATTTCCCTCAAGTTTTCCTCCATATCATCGATCGGGATCAGTTTTGCAGATTAAAATCCCGAGCGCGCAGCGGGAATCCCTCTCGTTGCTATGAAACAAAACATTCGGGAAATATTCGATAATTTTGAAGGTGTTGGGGTATTATAGCTGAAAATTAACGCATTGTAATAGGGAACTTACATGGAGTTCAGTTTTTCATAATTTTCCTACACTGAGAAAAAAAAATTCTGATATCCGAAACATACTTTCTTGCGACAAGTAATTTCTCTTCAATTGTTTAATTCTCCCAGGTATGTCAACTTATGAGGCCCGAGAAAGGTTTCATGAATTAAAATATTCTTGTACTCAAGTATTTATAATTTTCATGACTTATTTGTTATGCAGTTTCAATATTTCGATATGTAATATATTCATGATATGATGCGCAATGATAAACGGAGAGAAATTTTTGATGAAAATTATCCTACCCTTCTATAAAAGTGTATCATGAGTCATCACTTCCTCATTTCTATCCCGAAATTTAGTAAAAATTAATATATGATGATCAAATTTTATTCTAAGTTAGAGAAATTTTATTCTGACGCATAATAACTTTTACCCTTCCAGTCCAATAATTTTTATGGAGACAACAACGAAAATTCTAGAACGGTTGGTAAATTTTACCCTACCGGTACAGTAATTTTTACTCTGCCGGCACGGTAATTTTTATTTTTATTAGGATAAAAATTCTCTAACGTAAAATAAAATTTGATCATCATATATTAATTTTTACTAAATTTCGGGATAGAAATGAGGAAACGATGAGTCATGATACACTTTTATAGAATGGTAGGATAATTTTTATTAAAAATTTCTCTTCGTGTAGTGATAAATGAGAAATTATTCGAGTTCCATGAAGCACAAACATTCTGAGGTTTAAGCCATTGAAAATAATTTACTTCTCTCAGATCCGGTTGCACCAACCCCTGTTAGGCGAATTTAACAACCTGTTAGACTTAGGCACGGTTGCACCACCCCCTGTTAAAGTTACCAGCCAGTAAACCTCTGGTAAATCTTTGATAAATTTTATTCGGATGTTACTGGAGGTTTATCGAGAGTCTACTTAAAAGAGATTTATCCCCCCGGTAAAGGTCTGTTAAGTAATCCTCAATTAGTTTGCAATGATTTTATTTTTTAAACTTTGAAAGGGTTGAGTTTGATTTTTCATTTTAAACTTTTAGGAAACATTTAAAAAATCTGAAAAAAATTGGAAAGTCTGATTTTGGAACAGAATTGATAAAATAATTAAAAAATTGCAATATTTGAAAATTGGGGGCGAGTGGGGCGAAGTGAAACGACCCGGCAAAGTAAAACGAGGGGTAGAATGAAATGCGGAGGAAAGTGAAACGGTAGCGAATTTCATTCTTAAGGGTCAAATAGTTTTGAGGGTTAAATGAGAGAGTGATCAGGAGGATCGAAAGTTCTTAAAAGTCAAGTGGGAGAGACAAGTACAGTAATCAGAAGAATCGAATAGGAGAAAGGGGCAGAGATCACTCTACTTGTTTCTGCCACAAGACCCTGAGAAAGTTGCAGCCATTTGATTTCTTCCACTGTTTCTCAAAACTGTTCGACCCTTCGTTATTTTTTTTGGTAGGGGGATAGAGGGTTAGAAGGGACCGTGTGGGTAAAATGGACCACAAACTGTTTTTCATTTAAGGGGAGGTTACTATGAATTTTAAAAGTCACGAAATATTGCAGTGAGATTTATCGTACATTGAAGATAGATTATATATCTTGAAAAACGAAGAATCAGTGCAAAAAAAGATTGTTTATTGTATGTTTGCCCCCTAGGCGCTTGAAATTGAAAAAAATAGTCCAGTGTACTCAATTTCAGAATACAAGGGTGTTTTTTTCTCAAATTTTTTTCAAATATGTGTAGAACAACAATTACGAGGTACTTGTTTCAAATTCAACTCCTAAATAGTCAATTCCGTGACTTTTTTAATTTAAAAAATCAATATTCCTGCAAAATAGCCAGGAAAATAATCCTGAAAATAATTATAGTATTTTGGATTTGAGGAAAAAATTTAGAAGTATTCATTCTCCGGGCTGTTTTGCTTGAATATTGCAATTTTTTATTCGGAAAAGAATGAAATTGGTTATTTAGAAGTCGAATTTCGAAAAAGTACCTCGTAATTGTTATTCTACAGATCTTTTGAAAAATTTTGAAAACTATAGATTCTGAGATTTTCAATCATCAAGTTTATCTATTGAAGTAGCTCCACCCTCACGNAAATAAAATTTCCAGTGCTAGGATTTTTCCCTGGCCGTCACTGTGAGTCCTTTTTCCAGTGCCAGCACTAGAATTTCTCTAGAGAATTTCTCTCCGTGCAAAATTCGAAATGGAGGCAAAGCCGTTACGATTACGAATAAAAGATTTGTAGGGTGGAAAATTGATTGTTGCTGAAGGACTTATGGAAAACGATAAAAATATGAATTTGTTAATTACTTCGTGAATTTTTCACACAAAACAGTGTAACAAAACGGTTATAGATCTCGTCAAAGAGAGAAACAATTAGAAGGTCCAAACGGGAAAGATTTTCTTCCTTCACCCTCCTATATGGCCCTTGTGATCCTTTCAGGCGACTCTAACGTTTAAGCTATATAATTCAAAAGATACGATTTTTGAAGATTACGATCATTTTTCATGAACAATTTATTCAAAATATGAGTGTTCCACCCTGGAACGATTTTTTTGGAAATCCTAACAAATTTATTAACATTCAGAATTTCACCATCAATCCATTTCATGCCTAAAAATAAGGTTTCCGAAAGTTTAAACAATTTTAATTATTTATTTGCAAGAAGGGAATGTTTGAAAGAATAATAATTATTTACAAAATGTAATTTAAATGAAGCTGAATATCCATGATTTTTTTTTTAGTTTTTCACACGTGATTTCAATTTGAATTTTTCCGGTCAGCCAGTTAATTGTAATTAAAGAAAAACGACGCGCGGCGGGATTTCCCTTATAGGGTGACCAATCTAGAGTTAAGGGGTAACAGAATGCCGCTAATTTTTCAATTTTTTAAACAAATTTCCTGCCAAAAGTGATCGATACTTTTACAAATTGACGCACATTAATCTCTAGGAGACGATAATAAACGTCCAAATAGGCCCAATTAAAATAATTAATCAAACACAAAGAAACCATACACGGAGAGAAATATTCAATAAAAATTACGTATCTTTTCCGTAATTCCGGTGCGAAATGTGGTTGTAGGAAATTTTACGGAGCTGTCACGGAATTTTTCCAGAGCGTACCGAAATTTTTACCTGAATCTCTTGTGAAAAATGATGATACCGTCACTTAAATTTTCTGAGTTGATTCCGTAATCGGTGAGCGAATTGTGAGTTCCATCATTTTTACTGAACATTTTGCTCCATGTAAAACTACTCAGATTTTTTTAACAATTTCTTTTTCACCATTCTTGATTATTACATAACGTTTAGTACGTTAGCATCTAGTCGTATTTTTCCGAAAACTGATCCCTTATTCCTTTACGTAACATTACAGTAAGAGAAAAAAAAATCAAGTGGATTCCATATCACAAGAAATGATTCCATTCCTCGACCCAAATAAATGGACTATCGCAGCTAACGCATAAGTTTAAAGTTCATCGATTGGTATATTATCGTCTTACTCCTATCGAAATTAGTGGAGTTTTACCCCAACTATACCAATAATTACAAATCACATGATGAGAGTAGCTAACGCTTGAGATTCTTATCACACAGTGTACGTTATTATTCAAATTAAAATGGAAATGAAGGGAAAAGGAGTAATAAAAAAAACGATGAAAAAGTATTGGGAAAAAATTATAGGAACTCGATAGGAGTAAAGCCACGGTCGATTAGTGGAGCCTTGGCAACTTGAACTGGTTTCCAAGGCAACAGACATTGCAATAATTATTATCGTCGTAGTGTGAGAAAATTGCTCGTTGCTCCATCGATCGATCAATTTTCGATTTCAAATTAACGGTAGATCCGTGAGTTTTAATCGAGGAATTTATGATGCATTACCGGTGCATCGATTTTCCACATTGATGGGGATTTTCCGTCACTTCCGTGAACGAGAAAAACGAAACTCCTTATCAGGCTGTAGGAAGGTAGGGAAGAGAACTTGATGGGTATTAATTTAATGATAATTTTTATGGGGAGTGATTTTTTTGAGAATTCGACATCATTATAATGAAGTTTTTGATGAGTTTTTGATGGATTTTTTAGTTTTTGTTTTCCCTCGTGACAGAGCGATGAAAGTTTTGGTTTCCTGGGAATTGTCACTGATTTTCAGAGATCTATTCCCAATTATTGGTGATACCGGACACTGATTAAAATGATCCTGATCACCAGTGATTTTTATTACTGAGATTTGATGATAGATTCTGAGAAATTAGAGATTGATCCCTGAAAATTAGTAATATCACTTTGGGAATTGGTGCCGATGCCCCTGAAAATGAGTGGTGATGGCACTAAAAATCGGTGACAAAATTGCTGAATTTCAAAATTTTGTACTCACCGGATTTCACGATTGCGAATTCCTGATGATTTGGGATAAATTCCTGAAAATCAGAGACATGTTTCTGGAAATCAGTGATAAGTCCCTGAAAATCAATTTTTTTTCTCTGTCTATCTTTAATTCGATCAAAGGAACATTCGTTTATATTTTTAGGATACTATTTAATTTATGTGAATAAAAACAAAAATGAAGATCATCAGTCACTTTTATCACTAACATTCGGTGAAAGATTCCCAGAAATTAGAAATGGGTTCCTGAAAATCAGTGATATTATTGAGAATTAGTACTGATGTCCCAGAAAATTAATGATAATGTCAGTGAAAATTAGTTAAAAAATCACTGAAGTTCAGAATTTAGCACTCGCCGAATTTCACAATCGCAAATTCCTGATGATTTGTGATAAATTTCTGAAAATCAGGGACATGTTTCTGGAAATCAATGATAAGTTCCTGAAATTCAAAGTTTTTTTTCTCGATCAATTTTTAATTCGTCACCGAGACATTTATATTTTATATTTCGTTTTTTTCGTTTATATTTTTAGAATACTATTTAATTTAAGTGGATAGAAACGATAATGAACATCATCAGTAATTTTTATCACTAATATTTGGTTAGTGATAAAAATAGATAAATTCCCAGAAATTAAAGATGGGTCCCTGAAATTCAGTGATATTATAATTTCAGAATTTTACACTCACAATTTTACAATTTCGAATTCATGATAATTTGGGATAAATTCCCGAAAATCAAAACTTTTTTTCTCTGTCAATCTTTAATTCGTCACAGAAACATTCGTTTATATTCAATGCAATTCCATTCAATATTCATATTTCTTTGATACTACCATTACGGTTTTATAGGCTCCCCATTCGTCTGCCTTGCCTCTCCCACTTCTTTCCTCTGATTTTTTCTGCGTTACCATGGGCCGTCTTACTCTTAACTGTACCCCATTCGGGCTAGGACTGCAAGGGAAACCATGGAAAACCCCAGTCGTACAACCAGCCGAAAATCACGGGATTCCACTGGTCCATTGGTCACACTGACTCAATGGGCACAGTGGTTCTCTACATTCGTGCCTAGCGACTGTAGTCCCACGCGGTTAGGTGTGCCTAAGCGGACGCCGGACACCCATCCAAGTACTGGGCAGACTGAACGCTGCTTAACTTGGATGACCGCCGGAGCCACACATTCCCCGCGCGACCACTACAGCCACTCACATTCGTTTATATTTTGAGAATACTATTTAATTCAAGCGAATAAAAATGAAAGTGAAAATCATCAGTGATTTGGATTTTATCATTTTATTTTATTACTCTGAGAATTAGTGCTGATGTCCCTGAAAATTAATGACGAAATTGGAAATTCGTAATAATGTCACTGCAAATTGGTTAGAAAATCACTGAATTTCAGAATTTTGCACTCACCGAATTTCACAATCGCAAATTCCTGATAATTTGTGATAAATTCTTGAAAATCAGTGATATCACTCTGGGAATTAGTGCTGATGCCCCTGAAAATGAGTGCTGATATATTTCTAGAAATAAGTGCCATATTCGCGATGTTAAATGAGCGTCAGATGGCGCTGATGAACACAAACATGGCGGACCTAAAATGTACCGATTCAAATATTTTAGTAAACAAACTATAAATTATTCTAGGCTATAAGTATACGTGACGTGAGAGCCTTCAAACCGTATAATTATTAATAATTATTAATACGAGCGACTTATTGGAATTAAATCTGGAGGATATATTTAACTATGTTGGGGATGTGTCCAGAGCGGAAAATAAACGAGCGTGTGTCGAAGGTGATAGAATTGTCACGTCTGATTTTATATTTCACATTGGGGTCACTAAGAAAACTGAGAACAGAGTAAAAATCTCTGCTTGGTGTGTCAAGTCTTCAGCAATTCATGAAACTCCTCATGAAATCAGTGTACAAATTGGTATAAACAATAACAACAAATCGATTGAATGTGTATGCACTTGCAAGGCTGGCTCTTCAAAATGCAAACACATTGTGGGAACATTAATTTATCTGAAACAGTAAGTAATTTTACACATTCGATCGATTTGTTGTTATTGGTTATACCAATTTGTACATTGATTTTATGAGGAGTCTCATGAATTGCTGAAAACATGACACACCAGGCAGAGATTTTTACTCTGTTCTCAGTCTTCTTAGTAACCCCAATGTGAAATATAAAATCAGACGTGACAATTCTATCACCTTCGACACACGCTCGTTTATTTTCCGCTCTGGACACATCCCCAACATAGTTAAATATATCCTCCAGATTTAATTCCAATAAGTCGCTCGTATTAATAATTATTAATAATTATACGGTTTGAAGGTCCTCACGTCACGTATACTTATAACCTAGAATAATTTATAGTTTGTTTACTAAAATATTTGAATCGGTACATTTTAGGTCCGCCATTTTTGTGTTCATCAGCGCCATCTGACGCTCATTTAACATCGTGAATTCCTGAGAAACAAAATATTTTTTTGACATTATTGGCTTCCGGATGGATGCCGCGTTTGGTTTCAGCATTGCGCCGACGTTTCGCAAACATTGCAGTCTGCATCTTCAGGGCTGTGAGCTCCGATTCTGAGCTCCGATGTCTGAGACTAGTCCTTTTAGGCCTTCCCCTGTGATGGCGGGGGTAGGGGTCGGGAGGGGGGGGTTCAACCAATCATATGTTTCAATTGATCAGCTGATCAATTAAATAATCCCCAAATCTCCATCAATTAAACAATCCCGGAAACCTTGGCAATAATCAAGGAGTCCAACGACATCTCGCCTCAATTCCTCCCCTTGATTGAGCACTGCTTGACCTCCACATACTTCCAGTTCGAAGAAGAGTTCTATGAGCAAAAATCGGGAGCACCAATGGGTTCTCCCATCTCCCCGATCATTGCAAATATATTCATGGAACACTTCAAGAACGAAGCTTTGAAGTCAGCAGCGTAGAAACCTTCTGTGTGGTTCAGGTATGTGGACGATACTTTGTCATCTGGCCACATGGGAAGACTGGTCTAAACCAATTCCTGGAGTTTTTGAATGCTCAGCACCCGAGCATCAAGTTCACCATGGAAATTGAGCAGAACGGATGCCTCCCATTTCTGGATGTCTTGCTTCGTCGCAATGAGGATGGCACTCTGGGTCATCAAGTACATCGCAAACCGACCCACACAGACAGGTACCTCAATGCCGCCTCCCATCACCACCCCTCCCAGAAGAACTCTGTCATTAGCTCCCTAATGTACAGAGCTCTTAGAATCTCCCAACCCTCCAAAGTCAACGGCGAAGTTGAACATCTAGAGACAGCTCTGACCAAGAATGGATATAACATCCAACAAATTCAAAAGGTCAAGCGAAAGCTACAGACCAAGCTCTCATCTCCTTAAGAGGAAATGAATCCTGAAGAAAATCGGGAGAAACCTAGTGGCCCTTCTCCCCTACCTGAGAGGCACCACTGAACGCATCAGCAGAGTACTTGGCAAACACAACATCCGAACAATCTTCCAACCCCCAAAGAAGATTGGACAGATGCTGCCGAGTGCGAAAAATTGCAGACCGCCTCTGAGCACACCAGGAGTGTACGAGATCCCCTGTTCATGCGGAAAAGTGTACACTGGTGAAACCGGGAGGAAGATCAGTACACGGATCAAGGAACATCAACGGTGTTCCAAATACGGTCACTTACAACAGTCTGCACTTGCTGAACATTGGATGGACACTGAACATCAGATCGAGTACGATCTAGCCAGAATGTTGACCCAGTCTCAAGGATATTTCGAAAGGAAATATCGAGAAGGCTTGGAGATCTATAAAAACCCTAACAACCTCAACAGGGACAGAGGATATCAAGTGAACCCTATTTGGAAAACCGTCCTTCCGGTTTTTTAATTGATCAGCTGATCAATTAAAACATATGATTGGTTGACCCCCCCCCCTCCCTTTCTCTGCCCGCGCCATCACAGGGGAAGGCATAAAAGGACTACTATCAGACATCGGAGCTCAGAATGGGAGCTCATAGCCCTGAAGATGCAGACTGCAATATTTGCGAAACGTCGGCGCAAAGCTGAAACCAAACGCGGCATCCATCCGGAAGCCAATCATGTCATTAATCATGATCGCGAAAGCCTTAAAACTAAAATATTTTTTTCATCACGCTGTGACGAAAAGTGAACTTTTCGGCACGCTCCGCGTGCCTAAAAGTCCAATTTCCGCCACATTGTGATGAAAAATATTGTTCGGAACTCGTGAAAAAATGTTTTTTAGCTCGTGGGATTATATCACTCGCCTTCGGCTCGTGATATAAACCTCCCACTCGCCAGAAACACTTTTTTGCACTCGTTACGAAATATACTATTTCTTATAATGTTGGGAAAAAAATCTGTAATTGTTTAGACTGATGGGACAACATATAAAACCAATATTCTACAATAAAGATAATTAAGACAAATTAATTGAGGCGGTTTGGACGGAATTAAATAAACAAACTTTCTCTTAAACACAGGCTCTGACGGGATTTATTTTAATTGATAATTAAACCACTGAAAGACTCCAAAAATAAAATTAGAGTGCAAGTGAAAAAATATACTGAATCCAATTCCAGGCAAATAATGCGAATATTTAAAACTTTCGGCTCCATACAATCTTACGCTAACGCCTAAATTCGATGCATATGTCTATGTGAGTTTTAAGTAATAAACTCAGATTGGTGAATTAAAGTTTTATCAGCAAAAAGGAGATAACTCTGCCTATCGGTTGAAAAAAAAAATCAGAATTGTTTTTAGCATACTTGCGATTTTGGATAAGTATCCTTAAAATTGTAGGGACGTACGGTGGAATTTACTTGTCATTCGAGACTTTTCCACTAATAGCTCACACAATTAACTGTTTGTTTTTGAAAAATTCGTTATAAAGGCGAAATTCATCCAATTATTAATTTTATATTATATTAGGGGGCTACACCCTCTGCTCGCTCCGCTCACCAACGCCCATATAAGCTTTATATGACCCCCATATACCCTCATGAGCCTTGTGACCCTTATTTCGACCCTTAA
This sequence comes from Diachasma alloeum, assembly GCF_001412515.2. Classification (NCBI taxonomy): domain Eukaryota; kingdom Metazoa; phylum Arthropoda; class Insecta; order Hymenoptera; family Braconidae; genus Diachasma; species Diachasma alloeum. The sequence continues at coordinate 77,150 of NW_021680605.1, read as the reverse complement.
TTTTGGACAATTTTCTTTTTTCTTTTTTCGAGGACAAATTTTCATCACCAGAAGTTGTTTTGCATTTTTATAATATAGAGAGATATTCTGAGCACTGTAACTCTTAATCTAACTATTGTAACCCTTAATCTCTCACTCGTGACCTTTATTTTCACTCTTTTGTAACCCTTATTTGGATGCTTAATCTAACCCTCATAAAAACGTGACCCACGTGACCCTTATTTTGACCCCCATGACCCTTATTTCGACCCTTACCCTTACTCTGATCCTCATTCTGACCCTTATAAGCCTTATTTCGACTCTTGTGACCCTTAATTTTTGAGTACCAAATTTTTATCACCAGAAGTGGATTTGAATTTTTATAATATAGAGAGATATCCATTACATAATATAAAATTATAAAATGGTGTACAGTAAAAATTCACTAGAACTACGGCGAAATTTATCCCTCTTTCTGGTACATTTTCACGAAGGAAAATTTATCCTTTCCGTCATATGTTTTCATTTGATTTCAAATAAAACTTGATGAAATCCATTATGCTCGCCGGTTATCTACATTATCAGGCATGACAAAATTCTACAGAAAACCTAGCGAATTCGCTAGAAAATTCTATTGGAATTCTATAGGAAATCTATGGGGATTTTATAGGAATTCTACCGGAATTCTATTGAAAATTTTTATTTTTTTTCGCACTGATTCTATTACATATTTGATACGAAAAAGTCTATAGAATATATATATATATATATTTTGAATTTTTGTTCGAATTTTTCTCTTGAGATTTTTTCTATTAGAATTATTGGACACAAATTTTCCAAGTTTTTCCAGCTTTTCTAAGCATTCTTATGAAAAATCTCAAGAGAAAAATTCAAATAGAAATTCGAAATATATTGACTTTTTCTTGTCGCAAAACCGAAGAGAATCAGCCCAAAAAAATAAATAGAATTTTTCAATAGAGTTCCGATAGAAATTCTCTAGAAACCTCGTAGAATTCTATAAGAATTCTTATAGAATTCAACTACAATTTTCTAGCGAATCCATTAGGCTTTCGTTTAGGTAATTGAATTTTTTCATATGTGATTCGGTAATTTTCTCTCAAATTTCTTTTTCAGTCTAGAAATTCCAAAAAAAAGACTAATGCCAGACTATCCCTGAAATTACATTTTTTTCCAACACTTTAGAAAAACGTCTTGTTATTAAAAAATCAATACTCAACTCAGATAAAGCCTAGACCCTCCAAAAAATCACGTAATCTAATTTTCACATCGCAAAAAATCACCGGAGTCGAACGACCTGAAAACCCCATTACAAGAAATTAACGAATAATTTTCCACTTCCCTCAATAAACGTCATGCAAACAATCCATTAATCCCAAATGGAAATGAAAAATCAGCACATTAAAATAAATGTTTCCTCAATTCCACTCGCTTCACATGAGAAAGTGGAAATGAGTCGACACGACTGGAATTCGAAGGCACAGTGATTCTTTTCCGAAGCTCGCGAAAAATCATTTTTTACCAAGGCTAATTGTCATAATAATAACGGTCTTCTCCCTCCGCCAATTCCGATAGCACCTTGAATGATCGGTGAATGTGTGCAGGCGTCTAACCGCCCAGAACAGAAAGACCAGCCCTGTTCCATTAGTATACCTGGCCCAGGTAAAATGCTTTCCGGTTGACCCTGGGGCCGGACGGTGTGGACATTTCTGGACGGCTCCTGGCTCCTCTGTTTGCCGATTTTCGGGGGAGGGATTGGAGAATGGAGAGCCAATATTTTGCGACTGATATGTACGACAATGTCGCTCGAGTATCTGCGTCTTAAGATAGAGGAATTATCGCTATTGCGTATGTTGGGTCATATCGTTGCGTAAATATATATTTTGAATAATCATTCCAAAACAGTTCTGGGTGGAGAGATTGGGGAATATTATCGCGAGTGCTAATGATGATAACATATGAAAAATGCTGAGTGTAATTTAAGTCTTTTTGGGGTGGATTTAACCCCAATTAGAGGGAATCTTTGTAACGGTTAAAATACACCCAATTTGGGTGGAAATTATACCTTCACGAAGGAAAAAATTTAGTAGAAAAATCTAGCGAATTCGCTATACAATTCTATTGGATCTCTATTGAACTTTCTATTAGTTTTTGGTCAATTCTATTGAGATATTCAACAGAAAATATTCTGTACAAAAAGTCAATAGAATTCGATTTCGCCATACACTGAGAGAAAAACGACAAAGTTCTCAAACAAGTCTTACTTGTGCCAAGAAAATAGTTTTTGAAAATTATCAAAAAAGGATTTTTTGTGCCAAACATGCAGAAAGTGCACCGCAATGAAAAATTTTTGTCGCAAAAATAGATTTAGTAGTTTAAAAAAATTGCATTCTCTGTACACATAAGAAATGTCATTTCTAGCGCTACTCTTTCGTTATTCGATACTCCCATACGTATTTTGCTCCCGAAAAATCTGTGTTTTATGCGAAACAAGGGATAGTAGTTTTTCGTTTTGGCTGTCTAATAATCACAGACAAGAAATGAACCCTTAAATGAAAGAATAATAATGATATGATAACAATCTTGTAACTTAGGGATAAAATATTTGTTGATAAATTTCCCTCTATATGAGATATTTTCATCCTGAAAAGGCACCGCCTGGTGTGAATTATCCGCCTCTTGAGCCAAATGTTTCGTTGCTGTCGGAAGCAGAACAATTATTCATATTTAAGACTTTCAAATTCGAACCAAACAAATTCTTTTTTGGCAATTTTCAACTAGCGATTCTGTTGGCCCAAACAAGACTTGTTTGACAACATGTTTGTTTTTCTCTCAGTGTACAACTTATTCTATATTAAGATATTTTCTACAGAATTTCCTCGGCCCAAATTTTCCAAGTTTTTTCGCTCTACTAGCGTATGAGGTGCACTAGGCGCGCATTAGTCTTGACTCTAGCCCGGGTAGAAATCACGCCGCTCGAGCTCGGCTCGGAACCCGTATCCCAGCTAGAAATACGCCACTCCGCCCCAGCTTGGGATAAACTCCACGCGCGTCACATGTACCCGAGGTTGAGCCGCGTCACGCGCTCACAGCCCAGCGTTAGACTATTACGCGAAACGCTTCGCCGGGCTTTAGTTGAATGGCCACTGCTCAACCTCAGGTTCATCTCCAATTACTCAATCCCAGTATACTTAACCTCAATAATGATTTGACAGGTCCGATGGCATCGTGATTTGAGCGAAAAAACAATCGAATAAATGTGAAGATGGCATGCTTTTTCAGATGAACAATCANCATAGAGCTCCAATAGAAATTCAATAGGAATTCTTAGAGAAAGTGCCAGGTTTTATATTCGATGACAGAGGGAAAAATCAGTAAATTTCAAATTTTATAGAAAGTTCAGTGGAATTCCATTTTTTTTAATAGTAAGAAGACAAGGATTTTCCAAAGTATTCAAATTTTAAATCGATATTCTAAAAATGCATAAATATCATTCTATTCCACCCTCCACTCGAAACGACACGACTCAATCGGAGCTGAGTTCTAAGCGTTGAGCCACAGCTCAAACTCAAATGCCGGGTTATGCCGTATGATGAGCGTTCGACTGTGAGCCGGTATAGAGCGGCGTGTCGCGGCGTGAACTCTGGTCAAGCGGCAAGCCGAGGCTGAGCTCGCGCTCACCCAAGTTGCGGCTGAATCCCCGGTTGAATTTCTACCCGGGAGAGTGTGATGGTATATATCTCTTCTTTTATGATTGCATATTTTGGAGTCTATTTCAGGTGTACGCATTTAATTTAATTTTAATTCATTTACTTTTAATTACTTTTAAAATGACGTAATAGCAACTAATTTTTATAATTCAATTTTAAAAAATTGAAAAAATATATATTTTTTCAATTATTATTAATGAAATATTAAATCCAAGTTGTCACATACATACCCACAGACATGTCCCTAATAACATAATTTGCTCACGTTGCATATCATCCTAGACCATTTGCAATCAAAATTTGAACATCGAAAAATCGGTCAAATATAAAATTTCCGTGCGGAAGCAATAACTATTATTTTAGATATAAATATAGACATAATTAAGAAAATTATAAATAAATATATACGTGATAGCTAAGCTGTGCCGAAAAAACGGTGACAAAAAACGATACATGCTTTTTTTAAAAAGGTATTGCTTCCGTTTTATCAAGAAAATCAAATACAAAATTAGAAAATTTAAGTCGAGGAAAATCTATAGAAAATATCTCAATAGAATATGTTATGCGAGGAAAATATAATTCTATTGACTTTTTCTATTGACCATTTCAATAAAATTGCCCAAAAACTAATGAAGTTTAATAGAAATTCAGTAGAACTGTCCTCCTGAGAGTTCGGGTTAAAATAATCAAATTTTATGGTTCAGTCACACCCGATTGAATTTAGACTGATTGAATGATTTTCTTCATACGCTTTAAGCGTGCCCATTAAAATAAATATATCAATTCATTAATTCTCAGCAATCATATTATTGAATTGAATAGCAAAATTCCATTGGACGAGGTTTATTTGATTTAAAATGCGTGATTTTTTAAATTGTACTTTCCTCGAGCGCAGGTGCATGTCTCAGTATTTGACTTTGTCGCACTAGCTGAATATTTTTGAACATTTAACGTATTTTCTGAGTCCTGCAATTTATTATTTTCTACCACATTTTGGCAGTCTATTATTTAGAGGATCATTTTGACACGCTCACAGTGAAGTTATTTCTAGCCCATCGAAAGTTATGATGTTCTATTTGTACATTCAGCTTCGGTGTTGAGCGACTAGGGCATTTACCTTAAAGATAATCGGGCGAGCTGGGAGGGTTGGAAAAAAAGCAGCCATTTTTTTCTTTTTTTAACGTATTCTTTAAATGATAGAAAAGGCGTGTGCAAAGTTTCAGACTGCTGGGGAGCATGGTTAATTTATTATGAATTTTTGAAAAAGTGGTCATTTAACCCGTAATCTTATGGAAATCACAAAAAAAACTGCAAAACCCAAGAAAAAAATGTAGCTAAAGTCATGAAACTTTAGACACATTTAGAACATGTGATCAATGATTTTTTGAGTGAAAAAGATTGTCGCCTAGGAGCATTGTTTATTAATCAGAGCGAAAAAAGTGCTGAAAAATGAAATTTCTGCGCACGCTTTCCAAACGAGCAGCAACGTCCCAAGTACTGATCGGGTGGGGGTAGCGCGGTCAATTTAAACGTCTCTTGAGAGAGAGCGATGAAGCGTTGTGATTAGAGCTCCCTCGAGCCAGTGGTACCAGCTTCTGGTGAAAAAAAACTACCGACGATGTTGCCACTTTTTCGCATGAATTAATATTTTTTCATTTATTAAAAAAAAAAAACAATCTGGAAACCATTCAATGCGCGGAACACGTACGAATAAATTTGATTACTTCCAAAAATAATTTTTAACCGGAGATACTTCCTAATATTGCCTGAATTTTGAATCCGAATAGGAAAAATTTTTTTGTTCAGCGATTGTTTTTCTGCAGGAAAACAATAGAAACCCCTCCGCCTCACCTCCTACATTTCCTCCTCGCCCGATTATCCTTAAATCTCTGAATATCTCAGAGCTCCTTTTGATTAGTATATTTCGACATGAGTGCGTAAGAGTGTTTTTTTACCTGTGGGAGGCGTGTGGCGCTCGGCGAAAGCAAGTGCTACCCTCCCAAGGGTTAAAGGATAGGGTAAACAAGTCAATTTCTGGACGGGGGTTAGTTTCCGGACGATTTCAACTTGCATTGAATATTCCATGCATAAAATAAAAATTGTACTGATGATTCCACCTTTCAATAATATTACTCGTGTATAATCATGTGATCAATTATTTTTTCTATTGACCGAAATTTAATCCTTAAGTGGTCGTATAATGAGGGAATCCCCGCCGTTTTTTGACGTGGATACGTCTATGGTTTCAATATGGGGGGTCATTTTGGGAAACGGTCCTTATGTGCAGGGCCATTTATCGAAAGTCTAGAAAATTCTAAATATTTCGAGGTAATTCGAGAAATTTCTTGAAATTTCGAGGAAATTCAGGAAGTTTCTAGAAAATTCGAGGGAATTCAAGGAGTTTCTAGAAAATTTAAGAGAATTCAAGGAGCTTTCAGAAAATTCGAGGGAATGCAAGGAATTTTTAGGAAATTCGAGAAAGAAGGAAAGACCATGGTGTAGGGAAATTAGACATTGATAATGATAACAGGAGAAAACAAAGGAATCTTTACGTGTGAATAATAGACACACAGAAATCTGATATATCAAAATGGAAATACGTGAGTCATGCGAGTGCCAATTGAGGGACCTCAAGGCAAATGCACTAGGATTCTCGGCCTCTTTCCACCAGTGGCCATCGACGAGATAAGTACATTGTGCCGGTTATATTTGGGTAACCATCTTTTGAACTTATGGCGTCTCTTATATCGTGTTGATTTGAGATTAGCCTTACATTTTTCTGTCACTTCCCATTGCAACCTTTTTTCTGTGGGATAAACAAATTCGTGTATGTAGAGGAAGAGAGCACTAATTTTTTTTTATTTCCAATATCATTGATTTTGTGTGGCAACGATAAAGTTTAATATAAATTCTTGATCAAATCTCCTATGAGTGACGACTCAGTAGGGTCTAGTGGGTGATTTCTTAAGAATCGGGTTTGTAATATAGAATAATTGATTCCTAGTAATTATGTCGTGGCTCATCTTGTGTATAACTTTTCATGTATTTTATATGATCTCTTAAATTTCTGACTTTGTGTAAAGAACGATGATAGATTTTACTGTGACTGAGATTATTAAGATATTTTTGATTAGTGTTTATTTAACGATTACTATAATCATTTTGCAACAAATTCAGGTATCGATTCATATAGTTTTCAAGTTATCGTTGTAAATGAGATTAGGTTTATTCATCGATATTGACGAGTATTGTAAAGGACATTTGATAACGCTAGTTAATGAGAGATTCTAATTATCAATAAATTTTTAATGAAATATGTATTTTGAATGTTTTATGGTCTTAATGAATTTATGCATTTTTTCATTTATTTTGGGAGTCTGGATGGTTTTCAAATAATTTTGTGTGGAATGATCGTACAACTTTCTTATTAATTGTCTCAGCACTGATTTTGGTCATTTTCTCTCATTTTGTCGCCATTTTCAGATCGCTATTTAACTAGATAGAATTTCTCCCAAGGAGAACAAAATTTCATTACAATGGACGTATCCACGTACAATTATAGCCGTATCGAAGATACAGCTGCCTGCAATTTTTGGTTTTTTCTTTTCACACAAAAACTTCGTGAATGAAAAATCCATAAAAATTTGTATTCCTACTTTCAAATAGATGGAACACACCAATATCTTTTTTTCGGTCCAGACTTACACCAATGAATTCTTAAAATCTGCTGAAAACTCGACTGGATGAAAATCCCCATGTTAAATTTTCATAGTCGAAACAATTGAATAAAAAAAATCTAGTCCTTTGAGAAATTCTATTGAATTTCTATTGGAACTCTACACGGACAGAAATATTCAGTAAAAATTACGGAACTCACAACTCGCTCACCGATTACGGAATCGACTCAGAAAATTTAAGTGACGGTATGGTAATTTTTCACAGTAGATTCAGATAAAAATTACCAAACGTTCTGGAAAAATTCCGTGACAGTTCCGTAAAATTTCCTACAACCACATTTCGCTCCGGAATTACGGAAAAGATACGTAATTTTTATTGAATATTTCTCTCCATGTATACGGGAATTCTATTGAAGTTCTCTTACATTTTCGTTCCGAATAATTTCAGTCGTTTTATTGCACCGATTCTACTGAAATTTATCCTACTTCACCGCATTTTTTTTAGAGAAATATTTGTTAGAAAAAAATTCAATAGATTTTAAAATTTCTATAGAAAAATTTTGAGCATGATTTTTCAACGTTTATGCCGCAGTATGTTTATTTGTTTCTTATAATGAAATCCAAGAAAGTTAAAATGAAACAGCTTAGAAAATTCATGCCCAAGAATTCCTATAGGAAAAATCTCAACAGAATGCGTTACATGAAAGAGGCAACATTTATAGTTTTTTCTATTGAAAAATATCAATATTGAAAAACACACGACGAAGTTTACGATTTTAAATAGAAACAGTGAGCGGGCGCTTCGCTAGTTTTTTATATATTTTTTTTCTTATATTTTTTTTCGCATTTTTTTTCTTAATTCACAAGTTACAATATTGAACGAAAAGGTATTATGTTAAAGATCAATAAAGTATTTTTTGTGATAAAAAAAAAACCACAAAACAAAAGTCATTCGAAATCTCATTCGGGTAATAGAAAAATCTCTCCATGTATTCCTGAAGTTTTTTAAAATCTCTTTTTCCCCTTCATATGGTAAAAGGATATCGATGTCCCTCATTCCTTGGTCGGATTCCAAGTATAACAAGTCGGATTCCAAGTATGACAAGTACAAAATTTCTTGACAACATTTTTTTTTTCCTAATGGATGATATTTTGCTATTGAAAATTTTCGAGCCCCAAGTTTCTTCAAGTGTAGGTAATTTCCATTCATCTTTTCTCTCCGTGAACCAACAAATTCATTGAGCCCATTTTATGAAAGAATCCATAAGCCCGTTCTACGAAAGAATGCAGCTTGTGAATGCTGGGAGCCACTGTGAAGTAACGATTCCATATGCTGAAGTGATTCGTTATTGACAAAATGTATGTGACATCCTTCAAGTGACAATAACTGACGGCCATATAATTAGCAGAGAAATAATTAATTTTCTAATAACATCAATTTAGATCATTTGGGAATCATTTGGGCTCATTTAGGAGCATGATTTTATCATTTATGAACTAATAGTTTAAAAAAAATTAATTTATTTTTATACGGCGTATAGTTAGCAGGTGAAATTGTCAAATGTCATTTAAATTAGCATAAATCGATGCAAAATCATTTGGATATTGTGAAGGAACATAATTTGGAGTTTGGGAATCAGAAATTATTATAAAAACAATTTTCTTACCTCAAGTGATTCTTGAGTAATTCCAATTGTTTTCATTGAAATATATTAGATACACTATTGTTAAATATCGAGGGAGCAACGACACGCCAAAAGAGGGATGGTCAAATTAAGAAAATTTTTTTTATAATAATTTATGATTCCAAACTCCAAATCATTTTCCTTTACAATTCCCAAATGATTTGGCATCGATTTATGCTAAATTTAATGGCATTTGACGATTTCACCTGCTAACTATACGCGTTATAAAAACAAATTAATTTAAAAAACAACTATTAGGTCCTAAATGATGAAATTATGTTCCCAAACTAGCCCAAATGATTCTCAAATGATCTAAATTGATTTCATTAGAAAATTCACCATTTCCCTGCTAATTATCTGGCCGTTAATAACTGGGTCATTGACGGTTCATTTAGAGATCACTTATACCAACAGAGACAGATAAAGTAGTTTTTATACTTACCTTCCTACTGGCCCCAGATAAATCAGAAAACGGCCAAAATATGCGAAGATAAACAAGAAACTTACTTCACCGATGGGCGCAAAAATCGCTATTTTTTTTTCATTTTTCCCCCAGCTGTTGTCTATTTCTGGTTTGCAAACGTGTGCAAACGTGTTGGGAGTAACAAAAAAACTCGTAACTAGGTTATTCCTCAACCCCTCACCATTTTATTGCTCATGAATAGAACGACCGTTAAATCGTGGAACATCTTTTTAATTTCAATGGGAAAATGAATCTCAACGGATTACTATAACAGAAAGACGTTTGCAGTTGAATCTTGGGGTTATGAAGCACTGTTTTGCAATGATATTTTTACACAACAAACTAACACATTGAAGTCATATTCAATAATTGAATTGTTGATATTCTCTGGGGAAATGAATTGGAGAGAATTATATTCTCAAGTGTTTGAGTCCTCTGTCGTTGGGATTTGCCTTGGGTTGTTCTTTTAGTGGTTGTTTACTCATCTCTTTGTTTCTGTTTCTCAGACTCTCAATGCGGTTTTCCTTGTCGTCACTAGGAGGCTGCTGCAGCACCCTCGACCTTCCACTTTCCTTCAACCTTTGTTTTCTCTCTTTCGTCACTAATAGTTCACCTGTACTTTGATCGTCACTTCTTACGACGATTTTTTTCTTGGATTTTAGGCTCAAAGGGGACAGTAAGCCCACAATGCCTGACTCGTAATCCTCGAGATCCTTGAAAATTAATTTTTTCGGCTTCAGCTCGGACTTGTTGATGGATCTGCGATGTTTAATTGGCGCGAGGGGCTCGCTCGAGTCCAATTTTCTAGTTGGGGGGGTCTCAGTGGCCTGGCAATTCAGTTGATTTGAGTATTTGCTCAGGAACAATTGGGACCAGCATTTTATCTGCATGAGAATGATGAAGTATTCGTTAATTTTTTTCATTTTTGAAGATTTTATTGCAAGGTACAGTTATTAAAGTAAAATTAATGAATTATTTTTCATTGGACATGATTTGACGTCGGCAGAGGGAAATTCTATTGCTTCAGAATCCGAAATTTCCAATTTTTTGTGTCAGGAGTTAATTTCGGAATAATTTCGACGATAAATAAAAAAATAATTAAATAAATTCAATTACGATTTAAAATGGTCTACTCACTGCCATCTTGATGGTGTTCGATCATGCGTTTGATTGCATCATCTGTTTTTGAAAAAAATTATTTTGAAACTAATATTCAGGGAAAAGTATAAAAATTTAACGTTGGGGCAATGTTGGCTGCCAACGTTGGGATAATATTGACTGCCAGCGTTGGGGCAATATTCAATTTAAAATAGATTCTCATGGAAATTTAATTTCATTTCATTCGGAATTTGCTTCAGTAAATTGCTAATTTATTAGCAAAAAAAAGTACATTGACTATGTTGTGACAAAAGCAATTTTCCATTTTGCTTCCGAATAGAAGCTTTGTAATTGTTCAAATTTAGGTCTTGAATTTTTTGTGTTATATCGACCCAGTATGATCCAACAAGTCCGAAAATGGGATTTTTAGACCTCGTCCTTACGTGTGTGCATGTGCGTACCTACGTAACAAAGTTTTTCGTCAATTGTTCGCTAATGAATGGATGGAATTGAATCTTTTTTTTCAAACGTAGGTATTGTTGAGCCCTATTAATCGCCATTAATTAATAGTGTATTTCTAACCTAGGGAGGGAAAATAAAGGATCCTCAGCCGCGTGCTTACCAACCTCGCCTTCGGCTCGGCTGGTAATTGCACTGGCGGCTGAGGGTCCTTTATTTTACTTCCCGTGGTCAGAACGCGATTTTCCATCTCGGCGTAGGCGCAAAGTCAGAGTTCCCTCCCGCGAAGCGGGAGGGAAATGTAACTTTGCGCCCGCCGGGACGGAAAATTCATTTCACTGATGATTTTTTTTTATTTTTGAATTTTTCGAAAATTGATTGTCCCACGATAACTAAAAAAATGTTCTGAATTGATTGCATGATGGTTTAAAAAATTTGTACCGATGTCCTTTTGACCGAGTTCGAAAATGAAGGCGCTAGTAATAATCTTTATTTTAATTTAATTGAAAATTTGCAAAAATTTGGCATTTTTTGAAAAACAGAATTCCGAAGATATCTTTGAATATCATGCTTCAAATGAATTCAATCATAGCTTAAAATATTTGTTTTAAGGCCCGGGTGGATTATCTTTCGAACGTTATCTCGATTATTTTTCCATCTTCATAATGTAAAATATATCGCAGTTTCCATTGGATTTTACGTCACGCAGGAGTCCCTAAAAATTATAATTCTACAATCAAAAAAAAGTAAAAAAAAACATTTTCAAAGACAGTTTTTAATAAAGATTAAGAAATAAGTCCGATAGAGAGGAAATAGTGAATGTATAATTTATCCTGGTAACTAACGATCTGACAGCCATTAACTCCTGTGACAAATGACGACGTAACAGGCATTAGATACATCAAATTATTAATTTGCGGTATCCTCCCTATTCGGTTTATTTCCTAATATTATTCAAAAACGCTCTTTGAAAATGTTCAGCTTTTATTCAACATTTTTTTGATTGTACAATAATAATTTTGGGAGACTCTAGGACTATGTAAAACTGAATAGCAATTGGAGATCATTTCAGATTATCAAAATAAAAAAAAAACAACCGATAATGTTCAAAAGATAATATACCCGGGCCTTAATGCCATTAAGTTGAAATTAAAAGATGATGACGATAGCTACACGTTGATTTAATTTTTATGATGATTGTTAAAAATCTCATATTTTTTATGACTTTCCCTGAAAGTGAGGTTTCTAAGAGTTTATTCGAATGTGATGTTTCAAATTCATGCAAGTATGTTTTATGTGTAATTTTCTATCAACATTTTATGGAAGGACTGAGGGGAGAGATAGAACTGTAAAAAAGGCAATCGGTTGTGTAGACGAAAAAGATAATAAGAATAATAATGATGACAAGATTCAATGAAGGTGAAAATCCGACAAAATTGGTTAAAAAGAAACCTTATTCAATTTAATAAAATGAAATAAACAATGAATTATACATGATAGAAGGAATGATGAGCGAAATAACCATTCGGAAGCATATTGCTAATTTATTCGCAAAAATAACTATACTATATGCGATAGCAGAGCAATTTGCCATTTGTTTTTAATACTAAAGTAGTAGGTACTTCAGCTGCGTCGCTAAGTACAATGCGGTCGAGTGTAAACAAAAAATTGGAATGTCCAAGACAATAATTATTCATCATTGATATTTTTACGTGGAACGTCTATGGTTTCAATATCGGGGGTCATTTTGGGAAACGGTCCTTATGTGCAGCGCCATCTCTCGGAATTCTAAAAATTCTAGACATTTCTAGACAATTTGAGAAGTTTCTTGAAATTTCGAAAAAATTCAAGGAGTTTCTAGAAAATTCGAGAGAATTTAAAGAGTTTCCAGAAAATTAGAGGGAATGCAAAGAGATTCTATACGGAGATAAAAATTCCAGAATTTTTCAGGAGAAATTCAGGTGAAAATTACCGTGCCGTCTGGTACAGTGGGTTCAATTGTCTAGCACCAGAAAAATTCCGGTGCTGCATAGTAAAAATTCCGGTACCGCACAATAAAAGCTTGATCCCTGACTGTTTTCTATTACATGATAAATTACATTCAATAGTTAAAAATGAGTCAACTCTGTCATTCAGCATATCATCCTATTAATTTTATTTTAACCTCTCCGCCATATCCTCTCTCCCATATTAAAAGCGGAATGCGCGCCAAACGTATGTGGAACGTTTGACAGGCCAATGTATCTCTACAGCGTTATACACTTCATGAAGAGAAAATAAAGTGCACTTATTTTATTTCTTAACCGTTTTATCAGAACACTAATTAATATTTCACTGAATTGATATTATGAAAAACATTAACCTGGGGTTTCAGAGGAGGCGACGGAATAAATCATCTGGTCACGTTGAGTCGATGTTCGTGGTTGCGGAGGGGGGACGAAGAGTACCGAAATCTTACGAATGCGCGATCGGGTCCTAGGATTCTGGTAGAGCACCGGAAAAATTTGCCAGTCAGTGTCATAATTTTTCTCGTATTTCTCGTAAAAATTCACTGTCGCTTCGATTTTACCGTGCTNGCGATCGGGTCCTAGGATTCTGGTAGAGCACTGGAAAAATGTGCCAGCCAGTGTCATAATTTTTCTCGTATTTCTCGTAAAAATTCACGGTCACTTCGATTTTACCGTGCTGCACAAGAATTTTTCCCCACATTTATCCGAAAAGTGACTCGTGCGGCAGTACTTTTTCCTACTCTTTGCGGTACATTTCGCCTGGAAAGACCATCTGACCCCACTTTACTGTGCGAGTACGGTAATTTTTCTCGTACATTTCTTTCCGTGTAGGAAATTCGAGAAAGAAAGAAAGACCATGGACGTGTCCACGTACAAACAGCTATATCGAAAACAGCCGCCTGCAATTTTTTTGTATGAATTCTAACTTTGATGGGTGTAAGAAATCAATTATTATTCTAAGCATTTTTTCAAACAACCATCACTCGTTCGACTAGGGTGTTGACATCAGTGGCAAGAGTCAAAGAACACTTTTACCACAAGTATCGAATCCTATTCTTCATCTCGACGTGTGGAAAGCGGGATTTTGCGTATGCGGAGTGCGTAAAATTTCACTTTACGCATACGTGATGAGAAAATGGTTTATTTGAATTAAATAAACCTCATTTGACTCAGATAAATCCTCTTTTATGTCGCGCCGTGCAATAAGTCGAGTTTATCGAGAACTCGACTTCTGTACGACTTGACATAAAATATTATAGAGCACTCGGTAATAAATTTCATTTTCAACGAATGTGTTTACAGACCTCGCCTTCGCTCGGCCTGTAAACTACACATTCGTTGAAAACGAAATTTGTGCCCTTGTACTCTAATGTACTATTAGAACCAAATAAACGATTCCTTTGTTTTAAATTATAGTACATTAGAGTACAAGGGCACAAATTTCGTTTTCAACGAATGTGTTACAGGCCGAGCCGAAGGCGAGGTCTGTACACACATTCGTTGAAAACGAAATTTATTACCGAGTGCTCTATAATATTTTATGTCAAGTCGTGCAGAAGTCGAGTATTGAGCAAGCTGCGCGAAGCGTAGCGTGCGATAAACTCGACTTATTGCACGGCGCGACATAAAGTTTAATTCAATTCAATTTATTTATTGCTTATCGGGAGAAAAACTCTCCCATAGCAAGGGGGAAACCCAAGCTTGTGTACAGTGGTCGTATTATAAAGATTTTCACATATTGTGCTATAGGTTCCGAAGTAAAATAAAATTAAAATATACGTAGGAATAGGGACAAAAAGGAACACGAAAATCTAGGACGGAGCAAACACAATCTAAGAGAGAACAACAAGTAAATCACGCGTTTTGACGTTAAGTCCATACGTTTCTATTAAATTAAGTTTATTTAATTCAAATAAATCATTTTTCTGCGTGTAGCAGAGTGGTTCGAACAAAAGCGTCAAAAATCAGGTCGTATTCCCTTAAGACTATCTTATATGGTCCTTCTCAATTAATTATTAATAATAATACTGAACTGTTGATTGAGCCCAATTTCCACCTGAATGTTTCTATTCATATTAACCCTCATTTGAAATTGATTTCAGATTTTAATCTTCGAAAATTGAGGTGTGTTCATGCTACTTAAAAAACATTATTATTACGGTCGAATTAATTACTTTTAATGGGGAATAATTTTCCGATTAGAAACCACTGGATTGAAATTCAAAAAAAATTTTCATTTTTAAGTTTTTTTTTTAATTTTAGAATGAAATTTAGGTCATTAAAATCGTACCATTGATAAGATATTAATGACATAAGATAGTATATTTCGTAACGAGTGCAAAAAAGTGTTTTTTGGCGAGTGGGAGGTTTATATCACGAGTCGAAGGCGAGTGATATAATCCCACGAGCTAAAAAACATTTTTTCACGAGTTACGAACAATATTTTTCATCACAATGTGGCGGAAATTGGACTTTTAGGCACGCGGAGCGTGCCGAAAAGTTCCCTTTTCGTCACAGCGTGATGAAAAAGTCCATTTTACCTTACGTGTCCCTACAATAAATTTCTTTTGTTGCAAGTCCACGCAATAAATTTCGCAATTTTTGGTGAATAGTTTTTCCCATTTTATCATGACATTTTAGTTGATAACGGCTTAATAAAAAAATTACCTTGACATCGTGATTCTCGATGCTGTTGAAAGTTCTCTTCAGGTGTTGGTGGGAGCTCTTCGGCGTCTCCCAGTCCAAGTGGTTGCTCTCGTAGACTTTGAAGGGGCTCTCCGACATTTCGAAAAATGCGGGATTACGCGACATCGCGGAGGGGAAATGCCAACTCGGAGAGGCTTTAGATTATCGTTAATTGTTTTCGAATTAAAGTTTTCACGAACTTGTGAATATTCAGATGGAGATTTAACTATTCTTTACGAAGGAAAATTCGCGATATTATTCCACCGACTTGATGACGCTCACTACCAATTTCACACTATTGATCTCGAGATCATCCCTCCAACCTTGAAATACGAGAAACAAAAGACGAATGGGGGATTGACTGTAGCGTTTTACGATTATTCTTAGATTTAGAGTGGAAAATGAATTAGTGAGGCGATGAGATTTCACTATTTTTGGAATTAATTTTTACTGAAGGTTGTCCAAGTATCTTTTACAGTTTGGTACAGACCACACTACAAATTCAACCATTTTCAATCATTAAATTTTTCAATTAAATTGCGTGAGAAAAATTTGATAAAAATCATGAGAATTTAGCGTCATTCAAAGTATATTTTACACAGAATTATTATATTTTTAAACACTCGTTGTGTATATTATAAATAATTGAAATTGTTTAAATTTTCCGAAACCTCAGTTTTTTTAGTATGAAATCGATTTCTGGTAAAATTCTAAATACCAATAAATTTGTTACGATTGCGATCAAAAGATTCCAATCGAAAGGCCCCGGTTCAAATCCCGGTCCGGATTATCCATTTTTTTCAGTAAAAATGTTCTGGTTATTCATATTGAGAATAATCCCTGTTCCCCTCCCACCTCATCCAAATCCCATCCAATCATTTCCTAAGACGTCACAAATATGTGGAACGCTATATAAATTCCCATCTTTAATGTGACTTGTACTACGGAAAATTGATTGTTTATAAATTATTTATAAAAAATTCTCGTAATTGTCAAAACTTGCAATTTTTTAATTATTTCATCAATCTTCTTCCAAAAGTAAACGTATCCCTCAGAGAAATAGTTCTAAACATCAAAAAGTTCCTCAAATGCAATTTTGCCATTTATGTTGATTTTGATAAAGAAACTTAGAAAATGTATGCTGAAAAGATCCGATTGAATTATCTCAATAAGAAGTGACTGAGAGAAAAATGTTTAGAAAATATTTTTTTACAGAACTTCCATAACTACACAAAAGGTTTTCCGTCGTTCATCTCTTGATATTCATTAGTAAACAGGTAAAACCGCTTGATTCATCACCAAAATATCTCGGAATCTGAGAAGAATGGCGAAAAAAATTCTCTCGGATTCTCTCAATTAATTAATCCTCAATGAATTAATTAATCTCCATCTACCACTACCATTCTTTAATAATCAATTCCTCTCTCACAGAAATAATTCTAAATAATTATTTCTCACAGAATTACTTCTAAATAATTCTCAAATGCAATTTTGCCATTTTTGTTGATTTTGATGAAAGAACTTAGAAAATGTATGGTGAAAAGTTCCTATGGAATTATCTTAATAAGAAGTGATTGAGAGAAAAATGTTTAGAAAATATTTTTGTGCAGAACTTCCACAAGTACACAAAAGGTTTTCCGTCATTCACCTCATGAAATTAATTAGTAAACAGGTAAAGCCACTTGATTAAATTGCTTGATCCATCACCAAAAAAACTCGGTATCTGAGAAGAATGACGAAAAAAATTCTCTCAGATCGTCTCAATTAATTAATCCTGAATGAATGAATTAGTCCAAATGAATAGTTCTGAATAATTATTTCTCACATAATAAATTCAAAGTAATTCTCAAATGCAATTTTGCCATTTTTGTTGTTTTTGATGAAAAAACTTGGAAAATGTATGCTGAAAAGTTCCTATTGAATTATCTCAATAAAAAGTGACTGAGAGAAAAATGTTTAGAAAATATTTTTGTATAGAACTTCCACAACTACACAAAACGTTTTCCGTCATTCATCTCTTGAAATTAATTAGTAAACAGGTAAAACCACTTGATTAAAGTGCTTGATCCATCACCAAAATATCTCTGAATCGGAGAAGAATGACGAAAAAAATTCTCTCGGATCCTTTCAATTAATTAATATTCAACTACCACTACCATTCCTAAATAATCAATTTATCCCTCATAGAAATAATTCTAAACATCGAAAAGTTCCTCAAATTCACTTTTTCCAATTCTGTTGATTGACTCAAATTGATGAGAAAATTACTTCACCGAATTAAATCGCCCGGAATCGAGAAACAAACTGGCGTTTGATTTTATAAAGCGGGATAACCGAATGATGCCGAGGTTTGCCGAGTAAATACGACCGTGCTTCTCTCGAGCGCCTACCCACATGGAAAATGGTGGTGGAGCAGGCAACGGAGTAACCGAAGCAGCTATTCGCCATCGTTGATGGATGCACAACGAGTGTGTCGAGGTGGGCGCGCCGAGCATTGTATCGATATTGCGTATTATTGTGCTTAATGAATTCATAAATTGTGTCAGTTGGCAAGTGAAAGTGATTGGTGAAGCTCCGAAGGTAAGTTTTTCCCCAAAATTATACGATAAAGTGCACAAATACAGAATTGAAGCGTTGGGCATTGGAGACCATCCGCTTTCGGAGTGTATAAACTATAATGTGCGCATGCGCAAACGCGGGAACGATAATTTTACGTGTTGCGAACCCCTTCAGCGGTTTTCACATGGTAATTGGACAAAAATCCATTGACCAGATGATAATTGTTGGGTTACGTTGTCAATGGAAATTATCTGCATTTTTCATCGTCCCTATTTTCATACTTTCTCGGGAAACTTCAGAGTTTTGATTTGTTGCTAGGTAATTTCACCTTTCACCTGTGTATTTTTTCACTACCGCGAAGTGGTTGAGGGGCCGTTATCAATATATTTATGGGGACTTGGAAAGAGTCACTTTGTTTGAATTTTTTTACGATTTTTTCCATCTTCCAATGGGGTATTGTTTCGAGTGTGGTGTTTTTGTTGGGTTATAACGCTGATAAACGTAGTGGTCCGGGTTTCGAGGAGGAAGCTATTCCTTAAGATAAGGGAAACGAAAATTTGCGGAAAACATCAAACTTGCAAGATTGAATTTTGGAAAATTGTCAGAATTTTTTGATTAATTAACCTTGAGAGATTTAGCTATTTTTAGAATTTTCCAAATTTCGTATTTATAGAGTTGGATGTAGGATAAACCTTCCCTTGAGATAACGAGAAATGAAAATTTCCAAAATGCCGCAAATTTACGAATATTTTCTCCTTCGCATTTTCCAGAAGTTTTCATTCAAAGATGTTCTGATAGTTTCATTGTTTCACATTGTTATATGTTTTTGATTTGCAATTTCGTATTTATAAATTTCACCGAGGAAAATTGTATTTGAAACTGCAATATTTAATTATTTATTGAACTCAAATAATCTTTCTACAAATTTATCAATGCCTAAATGTTGATAGTTGACATTTTTCTTATTCGATTATTCCCTATTGAAAGAAAGAGTCACCTTGTTTGGATTTTTTAATTATTTTTGGAATTTTTTCCAACTTTTTTGTTCAATTAATCTTTTGATAGATTTTGCTATTTTTAGATTTTTCTAAAGTTCATATTTACAGAGTTGGATAGAGGATAAATCATCCATTCAGATAACGAGAAAAGAAAATTCCCAAAATGCCGCAAATTTACGAACATTTTTTTTTTCGCATTTTCCAAAAGTTTTCATTAAAAAAAATTTTTGATAGTTTCTCACATTGTGATGTTTATTGAACTCAAATAATTGTTCCATAAACTTATCAATTTCCATACATTGACAGTTATTATTTTTCTCATTCGGTTATTCCCTTTTGAAATCCACTCCCTTTATTTATGGTGACTTGGAATTAGTTTAAGATTTACGGTAGAAGGAGTCACTTTGTTTGGATTTTTTAATGATTTTTTTCATCTTCCAAGGGAGCATTGCTTCGAGTTGTAGCCTTTTTGTTGGGTTATAACGTTGATAAACATACTGAGCGGTGTTCCATGGAGGATAAGCTGTTTCTTAAGATAAGGAAAACGAAAATTTGCGGAAAACAATAAACTTGCACAATTGATTTTTGGAAATTTTTCAGAACTTTTTATTCAATCAATCTTTTGATAGATTTTGCAATTTTTAGATTTTTCTAAAGTTAGAATTGTTTAAAGTTAGAGGATAACTCATTCCTTGAGATAACGAGAACTGAAAATTCCTAAAATGACGGAAATTTGCGAACATTTTCTTCTTGGCATTTTCCAGAACTTTTTATTCCCAAAATTTTCTGATAGTTCCTCACATTGTTATGGGTTTTTAATTTGCGATTCCATATTTATAAAATTCTATAGAAGATACTTGTATTTGAAACTGCAATTTTTTAATATTTATTGAACTGAAATCATTTTTCCATAAACTTATCAATTCCCATATATTGACAGTTATTATTTTTCTCATTCGGTAGAAACAGTCACTTGGTTTGGATTTTTTAATTATTTTTTCATCTTCCACTGGAGCGTTGCTTCGAGTTGTTTTTTTTGTTGAGTTATAACGTTGATAAACGTACTGAGCGGGGTTTTATGGAGGATAAGGCATTTCTTAAGATTAGGGAAACGAAAATTTGCGGAAAACATCAAACTTGTACAATTGATTTTTGGAAATTTTTCAGAATTTATTGTTCAATGAAGTTCCTGATAGAATTTGATATTTTTATATTTTTCAAAAGTTCATATGTATCGAGTTCCATTGTATTTTCCATTTGCAATTTATAAAATTCCATAGAGGAAACCTGTATTTGAAATTGCAATTTTTTATTCCTGCAATTTTTCAATACTTATTGAATTTGAATAATTTTTCTATAAACTCATCAATTCCAATATATTGACAGTTATTTTTCTCATTCGGTGATTCCCTTTTGAACCCAACTCCCTTTGTTCTCTATTGAACTGACAAAACTCCTCTGATTGATTTGGAAAAAAAAGAAACAGACAAGCTTTGGTCATTTTCTATTTTCAATTTACAAATCCGTGTTCATAGATTCCCCTTTAAAATATATGATTTTTCAAGTTAACGAAGAGCGAAAATTTGTTGAAAAAAGGCAAAAAACTGATTTTCTTCTTTACTTCCCCCTTTTCTTATATTTTAGTTGTTGAAATACTCTATTCGCATTTCTTCATATGTTGACAATCTTCTAGTTTCATAATTGCCCCTTCCGTTTGCTCCCTCCCTCCACCCTTCTCTAACTTCACTCTCTTTGTTCCTCAGCAAACCAACAAAACCCTTGTAATTATTCACAAAAAGTACCAAGCAAACTGCCTTTTATGCAGTAAAATTTTGTCATTTTCATGTGCATAGAATTCTCTATTTTATACCTAGAGAGTCCTCCAGAAAAAGTTCTCTCTCCTAAGCTGAATAAAAATACAAATTTTATCCATAAAAACCTCACGAAAAAAATTCAAAAATTCTTACCCTGCAACTTTGCGAATTCCCTTCATTGAAATAATCTTTTCATAGTATTATACATCTTTACGTACCCAATTTTCAATTCCGCAAGTGGTGACCCCCCCCCCCCCCCCC
>NW_021680605.1:37706-55418 GCF_001412515.2 Diachasma alloeum | reverse complement strand
CCTCCAACCCCTCTGATGATTCTCCGCTAAACAAACAAACCCCTTCTAATTAATTGCAACAAGAAGACTAAGTAAACTCTTTTCCTCCCACAGGGCTGAATAAATCCGAAAAAAAACATGTCATCAGCTCAAGTAGATCGTCCCACGAAAGTGGGTCACGTGAACAAAAAAGAAAATGAAAAATCACGCAAGCTCTTTACACAATCCCACAAGAAGCACAAGCATGACGATCCTCGTCACTTCAAATTTGGTCGTAAACGTCTACAAAGTTTTACCGGCAATGGTAAATTCTTCCCCCCCTACAAGAGACGAAAGAAAGAAGGTGCTATTATACCACCCACCAAGTTCTTGCTCGGTGGTAACATATGTGATCCCCTGAACCTAAACAGTATGCAAGACGAAGAGATAAATCGTGCGATGAACGCCGTTACCCCGAAATCGAGTCCCTTGCCAACGCCGAAACACCGAAAGGAGGCGATTGAAGTTATAATTCCACCGAACATCTGTGACCCTCTGAACTTGACAAACTGCAATGACAATGATAACGAGGAGTATGAGAAACAGTTGATCTCGCCGACTAAAAAAGGTTCAAAGAGACGAAACAGAAAGCGAAAGCGAGCGTCATCAGGCTCTGGAAAAGAAGACACAAACGAGAGTTTAACTGAACCTAAAACAGAAGATCCACCTGGACTAGAGGCTGCTGTGGCACCTGCAGAGATGGTTCCAGATGAGAAGATAAATCCACCGGAGATCGAGGTGCCAACCGTGGAGCCATCGAGCCCCACGCCAGCTCCACCTCCTCCGAAAGAGCCGAAAGTTGAAAGTCCAGTTAAGGACAAGAATAAACTACGACTCAAGGGTCTCGATGATCTAAAGGATAAGCGACTGCGCAAAGTAGACGTCAAAGACAAGATAGTCAGTCCTGTGATTCCCCAACCTGGCGCTTGGAAGCCGAGACTTCCCCACAGACTAAATCAAGATAAGAAGAAGAAGCAGCCACTTCAGCTACCCAATTTCAGGCAGAAGGACGCGAGATATCAGTATGGAAATTACGACAGGTATTATGGGTACAGGAATCCACATCACGACGTTGATCCGAGGTTGACTGTCTTTGCGCAGAGGAAGGAGATGTTCTTTGGAAGGGATATTCTCGATATTGGCTGCAATATTGGACACATCACGCTGTCGGTTGCCCGGGACTTTGCGGCGCACAGTGTCACGGGCATTGACATTGATCGGAAGTTGATTGGAATTGCAAGGAGGAACATTAAACATTATGTTAACTGCGTGAGGTCACCTGCGAGTAATGAGGAGGCGGCCAATGAGTCCAGGGACTGCGATGCCAGTTTCTTTCCCATGTCCATGCCCATCAATTATGGACCGATTGATGTGCCCGGCTTCAGTAAGAACAGAGATCATAAGGGTTTTCCTTACAACGTCACGTTTGTTCAGGTAAGAGACTTTTCGATAAATATGAAACTACACTGAGAGAAAAATGTAGTAAATCGGACGGATTATTTTTTGACTCAATCGGTGAGTGCTTTTCAATAGTGCCAATGAAACATCCATTGGCGCGACGGAATATGTCGTCACTTTCAGCCGATTGCATGATTAAATTGTATCCTTCAATGGTTGATTCTGAAGGCTCCAAACATGAGACTTATCATTCGATTTAATGAGGGCTCCAATCGATCATATATTCCTTTGTATTCCCTGAATATTCCATCGAATTTTAATAGTTATTTGAATGCATCACGGTCCGTTGATTTGAAACCTTATTGTAAACGATATCAACGGAATCGTATTCAATAACATATTGTAGTAAATAACAGAGTTTTATTTCATTAAAGGGGTTGCTTTATTTTAATGACAGCAAGAGAGAGACAAATTCATTCGTAATTGACAAGAGACTAACTCATCATCAATACATCATTCAATTGTCACTTGATTCACACTTCAGAGGGAGAGAATGGATTATTCATTCATTCCAAGCATTCCATAACAATATGTTCAGTAGAAACTACGATATTTTTCTGTCAGTGTAGTTAAATATTCGCTAGTGGGAGATTCAATTTGGACGAATCTAGGGATGTCAAAATATTTTAAAAACATGAAATACTTGTACAGATGTTTGGTCCTTACATCTTTAAAAAACCCGTCACTGGCGTAAATAGTCCGTTCGTTTTCTTTTTGTTGATGATTCAACAGCGAAGTTATGCAGAATGATAAGTCGATTTCATTTGAAACTAACGTTTCGATGAATATCTTTTTTTTTCTCTAATAATTGGTGTCGGGTTCAAACGCGATTTTCACCGGGAATCAAAAAACGATACAAAATACGTATTTATTATTATTTTCATCATTATTATTATTATTTTTTATTGCTTTTAGGATACTTTTAGGAAAGCCCCGTTGCAGAGGGGAAAAAATGAGATACACGTTTTGAGACGTTTTGAGACTAAAGAACCAAAAGAATTCAATATATTCATTCAAGATTATAAACGAAAATCCAAATGTTGAAGCACAAGCGAACACACAGAAAAATTTGAAGGTAAAATTGCGTTTTTGGAAACGTGAATTACCAATTCAAAAACTTATTTTATCTGCCGATTTTTCTGTGTGAATAGTTTTGAATTCCAAATGATTTTTGTTTGAAAAATTATCCTGTGTTCTTCGTCGACGAGGAAATAGAGTGAATAATTGAGTGAATTGAAAATCCAACATTCTCCTCTATCTTTTTTCAAAAGTCAATATTAAAATATTAAAAGTCAATATTAAAATGAATTAATCGGCAGATGTAGCACTTCACTCAAGGACACAAAAATAATTTGAGACAAGTATTTTTCATACTTTTCACAAGTGAATTTCTCCCAAGTAGCGATCGGTGCTGGTGTCAACTTTTTTTTGGGCGTATAAAAAAGTCCCAGCGAGAGATCATGTGATATTTTATACTAAATATACTGTAGGGCACAGTGATAAACAGCAAACAGCAGAGATAAAATCGAACATAAGATTTTATCATGCGCCGAAACTAATGGATTTTTGAGTGAATCGAACAGATTTTGTTGATCTATTTTATGTTCAATTGACTAACAGCTTAGGATGAATTGACAGATGCCTTTGTTTTCACCAAAATTTGCTTCAAAAATTATGTGGCTCATTGAACAATTCAGAAAATGAGAAAAATTTACAAAAAAGGTTGGTTGAGGTCTGAGAGTAGCAGTACAGGGAAGGCAGAAGTGTTCAATAGTATCACTTTCATTAAGATTATAGTAATTGCATACATTATTCGGTTTAAAGTTCACTTTAAAATTAGCATTAGTGAGTGTATTTATTGATTTATTTTATTTATTCAGAGATATCTGAGATATCAGAATTAACAGAAGAAGGATGGGAAAACTTTCAGCAATATCTCGAGCACTCCAATATAAACATCATAAAACAAGTTGACAATCCCACGAGAGGACTCAAGATATTGATCTGAAAAATAATGATAAGAATCCTGCACAAGGTAATAACGATAATGCTTGGGCGGAAAGGAATAACAATGAAGTATTTACATGAACAATTGCATCTCTGAATCTAACGAAGATGGCACAATGTTCATTCCTGTTTTTGCGTCCGAAAGAAAGTGCTGAAGTTCAGTCTTCACATTTTTTAATCAACTTCCCGACCCAAAGAGAGGAAGTTATCGTAATCACCCCGAAAATGAAATGTTGAATTTCGATGTTTTCTCCGTGTTTTATGACCACTTGAGTCATCCTGCAACGTTTTTGAAGATATGTTTGTGTGTGTATGTGTATGTGTGTGTGCGTGCGTGCGTATGTGGCGGAAATTTTGTCCAACGATATCTCCGGAACAAATGAACCGATTCAACTTTTTCTTCAATCGATGTGTCTTCATGTAACTTACAACTGATCAGATCATGTAATCGATTGCCTCAGCGGTTTGTTAGTTATCCGCATAAAAATTGTAAAAAAACTCAAAAAAGCGACAATTTAATTGAAAGGCGACGATTTTATCTAAGTTAACGATGGCAGGTGAATTAATTTTTCGCCATGACATTCCATTTTGGGACGCCCTGTAGAATAAGTCTGGAAAGTAAAAATACGAAGTTGAGCTACTATTCGTATGTGCGTGTGTCCACTTGGCGGTACATTTTTCGAAAATCGAAGAATTAAAGGGCCGAAATGATTCAAAAAAATTTGAAATTTTGTCAGATGATAGGGATCAATGCGGACTAAGAGTTTCCGAGAAATCGCTATTCATTTCCAAACCATTTTTCGAAAATTTCTCGAAAACTATTCAACCCTTTTCAATAATTTTTTTTGAAAATATTTGTCGCGATGTCTTCTATCTCAATCAGTCAAAATATGTATACCCGTTCATACAAAATTTTCGAGATTCCGTCAATGTCGCAGTAACTGCCACTGTCCCGGTTTCTGCCACACTTAGCGATTTCTTAATAGAGAGAATCAAATTTAAAATTTACCAAGGAAGAGTAACAAATCATGTTAGTGGAGAGGGAATTTTCTATTCCTCCAGTCTGAACAAAATGATTGTAATCACACAATTACAAACATTGAGAATTAAATAAGAAAGTGTCCGCAGTCTGTTGAAAAGTGGCACTAACTGGGACACCCCCCACCCCCCCTTGTCACCCAATTAGCCATAGCCCTATTTCTGCCACTCGTATTTAAGAGCAAGCGATCAGATCTATCAGAATTTTGACACTTTGTATTTATGATGGTGGGAGAATCCGAAAAAGTATGGGGACAGCAAGTATATACCTTCTTTCGGTTCATTTTATAGACGATTTAATGTCATTTTGATCGTTATTATTGGATAATCACAATTAAGAACTCCTTACTTCTCAGCCATTAACGGTCAATTAAGAACTCTTTATTTCACCGCAATTACAAAAAAAAAATAATAGTCATAAAAAAGAAAAAAAAAGGAGTCTAATTCTTCCCCATTTGCCCACGTTTCGAATTTCTAAGTGTCCTTCATTGATTCTTTAATTTGTTCTGCATAAAAAAGTATGAATTGAACATTTTTTAAAATCAGTAACAATCTATGATATTATTAAGGATATCCAAGCACTTCGTTCAAATTGGCAAATTTTTTCAAGCAAGATTTCAGTTTTGTCGAAAATCTTGCTGTCCCCATACTTTTTCGGATTTTTCATTGTTGAACACATTTTTTCGGGAATTTCTTCAATGAATATTGTGAACAATATTTTATTCAATTTCACACTTGACTCTCGTTGGTCTAACCTCTAATGATCATACGGCAACACTGCACATGTGTTCCATATAACCTCGTAAATTCGGTCCGAGTAGTCACTTGAGCGGACTGTTGCCAGACGTCAGGAACACGCGGATTCAAACCACCCAATATTGCCGTCATACCAATCAAGAAGCTTTTAATTTGATTGTTTGTAATTATCTGTCCGGAAACTTATGTTTTTTAATGTCGCAAAAAAAACTAGAGCGTATAGCGAACAAAGTCATATATGGTTATGTGTACGAGAAAACGCTTTAAGACTGAACTATTGGATTGAAGGTGGGCGTATACAGCTGTTATGGACGCAATGTGTTAAATTTCATTCTTTCAAAAATCGTTTTCTCGAAAATATGTTCGAAAAACTAATGTTTATACTGCGCCTAAAAAATACTCTTGGTCTAGTCACTGTTAGACAAATGATAACAGTAAGACGGCCCATAGTAACGCAGATAAATATGAAGAGAAGAGTGGGAGAAAGGCATAAAGGCAGACGACATAGGGAGCCTATAAGACTGTAACGGTAGTAGGAAGGAATCTGAATTTAAAAAAAATTAATTAATGTCCTGATGAAGGACACTTTGACGTCTGAAATCTTGAAAAATGAGAAACAATTCAACTCTTTTTTTTCTTTTTTATTTATGTTTTTTAAATTGCTGTGATGATCGTTAATGTTTGAGAAGTAAGAAGTTTTTAATTATGAATGGAAACGGTTGGAATAACTTTGCGGATAATATTCCTGCTGCGCGGTAGTTTTCCATCTGGCATTGACTGGCACGGAAGGGTGGCAATAACTGAGACATGACCTTCTTAAATGGCAAAAATTGACACATGGCGGAGGTTTCATATTTTTCAAATATTAATTTTTTCAATCATTCATTTGGGGGAGAATCGATTCCACATGATGAAAAAGAGTAGTAACTATCCTTTCGGTACGTTGATTTGATGAATTATAAAAAAAATATAATTATTTAACCCGCATTAAAGACACAGAAAACGTTTAATGGTATTAAAGATGTTTAGCCAAAATCCACATTATTCACCATAATTTTGAAATTGTCTCATATGTCAGGTTCATTGGCAGGTTCTTGTGAGACATTTATACGTCTTTCCGGTAAATACCTTTATTCTACAGAGAATTATACGAGGCTCCGGTTTTATCAAGTGAATGTTATTGAGTAGTGTATATTTTCCAAAAAACACTTATAATTTCCATGGAACGAATGATAATTTCAAGAGGAAACCACAATTTTACTGCCGAAACCTGTGTTATTGGCAAAATTAAATAATTTCGAGGGGACAATTTTTTTTTGAGAAAAATATTCTTTCTTCGTCAACGTACACTTTGTATGGTATAAAACTATGGAGTTCTCTCAGATCAAATGATTGTCGTATTATAGATTATATTTTTTCTTGCCTACAGTTCGAATTTAGTAACGAAGTTGTAAAACGGTTTAACGTTGTTGTCGTGGAACTTTTTTTTTCGACATTTTTTTTTCAATTTTTACGTAGATAGCTCTAAGAATTAGTTGTAAAATAAGCCCATTATAATTGCAATTGACCATCTCAAACTGGGGATATATTTTTTTCAATTTTACACGTTGTTAAATACAGTTTTACCGTTTTCAATGAAAAAAAACAACTCGACATTTTTTATTTAAAAAAACAGTGTAGAAATAGTGTCAATCAATCTACTAAAAAAATGAAATTGATTGACCATTTCATTTTCGAGAAATCATCATAGAAAGTTGGTTTTTTCCCTAATGGGACAACAACCTTAAGGTACTTCCTCAGTGAGTTATACTTGGTGAAAATTTCGTAATAAACTGAAGACCTAAAATTTGGATCATATGTCGTTGAGCACATGTGAAAACGATTCCCAAAAATTCAAGTATTTTTTCTACGTGAATTTTTGAGATATGCATCGACAAAAACTTTAAAAAGACAAAAATTGAATGTTTGACGATGGATATCTCAAAAATTCGCGTGGAAAAAATACTTGAAATTTTAGGAGTCGTTTTTACATGTCCTCAACAACATATGATCCAAATTTTAGGTCTTCAGTTCATTGCGGAATTTTCACCAAGTATAACTCACTGAGAAAGTACCTTAACGATGTTCACGCGACGTAAAAAAATGCAGCCAATTTTTTGAAATATTTTAAGTATATTCTTTGATATATTTCGATGCTCTGTGTGGAGTTTCAAATTGCTGAGGTTAATGGTTCGAATGGAATAAATTATTTTTAAAAACGGAATTTAACCCATATTCTTATGGGGAATGTGGAAAAATGCATAGACTGAATATAAAAATGCAGCCAATGTCACGAAACTTCGTCCACGTGTGACATATTAATGAATACATTTTCTGCAAACAAAAAACATCGGTTGGATTCGTTTTTCAGCCAAAATTGACAAAAAATCATTAAAAATCCGAATTTCTGCGTGCGCAGCTGTGAGTTGCGACAACGTAGCACTTGCCGATCGGGTGAGGGTAAACGCGGCAAATGCAAAGATGAATAAAGGATCGTTGTGGACATCATGATATCCAAAGATAATTTCTCCGATGATAGAAATCAAAATTCATGAAATTTTTACTCTTTAACACACTTTCCCTTGAGAGAAACCATTGTTTCTGCAGTAATCTCTGTTTGAGGTTAGGCCGAATACAGAGACAACACTTGGCACTGTCACTCATGTGGGAATCATTCGTGAGTCCTCACTTCACACAGAGATCCTGGAATTCATTTACTATTATTTTGAAGCGATGTAAAGTAACGATAAAAAAAACGTCGTTACGAGAATTTCGCTATATCCCCTAGATTCATAGTTATTCCTCAAGAACTCAGCTAAGAACTAAGTCGACTTGAATCGTTGTACCACTTCGCTACTGAATTCTTCTAGGGATATTTCTGATGGTCGCGATAAAAATTTAATTATTGTGAAAGATATTAAATTCCTTTCCATCAGGTTGGTTAATTCTCAAGTAAATGTTCCACTTCATGAAATATTCTCAGGTGGAACATATCGTTTTTCGACAGAGGTAATTTTTTCTCCCAATGTATACCCATGTACGCTGTCACCTGCTTATTTTGGGTAACTCCTGTCATTTCCCTCTACAAGAAAAATTCCCACCAACGCTTTACTACATTTCCCTTCAATTCCTAGATATTCTGGATAAGAGAATTGTGGAGTGAAATTGACTCAGCTCTTTTTCGCACTTGTCTACTGAATTTCATATGAGGATTTTTTCATGCGTGGCACGTCTTCATATCGAGTTTCAGTTGAATGATGAATCACGTATTTTTTTTATGGAAGTCATAACGATTTGTGGGAAATTTGTAGAAGAAAGATGATGAGAAATTCGAAAGTAAATTGGTGCAAGGAGATGAGCTCGTTTCGTTCACATTTCGATTTTTAGGAAAAATTTTAGAACTGAAGGGAGATACCATCAATGTCTCAAGGGTTTCAAATGATTTTTCGAGAATATTAATTGGAAATTCATCGAAATAGTACACTGAGAGAAAAACGAACAAGTTCTCAAACAAGTCTGATTTGGCTGAATAAAATCGTTAGTTGAAAATTACCAAAAAATAATTGTTTGGTTTGAGTTTGAAAGTCTTAAACATGAATAATTGCTCTGCTTTCAACAACAACGAAATATTTGGCTCAAGAGGCGGATCATTCATACAAAACGGTGCCTTTTCAGGATAAAAATATCTTTTATAGAGGGAAGTTTATCAGGAAATATTTTGTCAAGATTGCTGTCGTATCATTATTATTATTTCACTTAAGAATTCATTTTTTGTCTATGATTATTGAATAGCCGAAACGACAAACTCAATCACTCGTTCCATATATAAACGAGCATTTTGCGGGAGCAAAATATGTATGGGAGTATCGAATAACGAAGAAGTAGTGTTACACTCACAGAAAAAATTAATTTTATCAAGAGAATTTTATTTGAACCAACTATCATTTGGTCGTTAATTTTCAAATAAACATGATTTCATAGTGAATACCAGTTATATCTTTTTGAGATACATTTGATTGGGAGAAATCGAACTTCTCTAGAATTGAAGTTCCTTTTATTTGTCGCAATAGTGAGAGTATTTGATTTTTTTCTGGTCAAAAGGTTGCTAAATCCAGAAATTCGTTAGTTTACTCAAAAATCAAAATTATTCTCATGACTAAATACGTTGTTATCTCCATCAATACGATCATACGTTGTTTCAAGTAAATTATAATTGATGTGAGCATTTGGTATGTCGAATCAGGATGAATATTGTCACGCAGAAAAAGCTTTGAGATTGTAGTAAGATGTCGTTGAGTTGAAAGAAGTTTATATTTATTGAGTAAAAAAATCGCATTACCTTACAATAACCGAATCACAGATTACGGCAATTCAACACAAACTTGGATATCACAAATTGCGTTCAATGTGATGTGTGGAAAGCTCAATTTAAAGATCGGCTTCATTCGAGAAAACATTCAATTCATTCCTCAATGTAATCATCTCCTAGGTATGCATTTTTGATCAATTCATGGAAGTAGAAAATTTCTCAACTGGAGATTATATTAGGTTAAAAAAAATAGAACTTTTCCATTTTTGTGGTGAATACATGTGATTGGACACCAAGGACTGTTTTATTTGATTCAAGTAAATGTATCTCAAGAAGAAATAATTGATATTCACCGTAAGATCTTATTTATTTGGAATTGGTTCAAGTATGTAATACTTGTTCCAAGAAAGGAACATCTCAAGAAAAATAATTTTTTCTATCAGTGTAGAAAGTACTTTTTTTGCTTACACAGAGAATAAAATTTTATTGAAAAGACTAAATCTATTTTTGCAATAAAAATTTTCAATCTCGGCGGGCGTTTCGCATGGTTGGCACAAAAAATCCTTTTTTAATTATTTTTAACAAACGATTTTTTTGGCACAAGTAAGATTTGTTTGAGAACTCTGGTGTTTCTCTCAGTGTAGAAATGAATGATTATAATGCAAAGAAAATTTATTACTCTCCGTCTGAGTTTAAGAATAATCGCAGTCGGACAGTTATAAATATGTTGAATTCAACTCTTAAGAGAAAAATATCAGACAATTTTCTTTTTCTTCGTGGAATATCCTCTCAATCTCTTTAATTCGACTATATTCACGAAATGATTGATAATTCATTTTGCACTTGTCTGTTTGAACTTTGGAGAGGCGGTAAAAGAGCTCATGTTTGCATAATTCATCTACTTAATTTATTCATGAAGTGACAGAATGAGATTAGTCCATCGTCACGTATTATTTCTCGAATATCCTGGAAGTGAAGAGAATTACTAAAATTCTTTGTGAATTCTTTTGGATCATAATTTTGAAATTAAAATTAATTAATCAGGTGGTGGAAGGATTGACTAAAGTGAAACAATTTTACGTCAGCTCTAGTTTTGGAGAATATCTCTGAAGCTCTGATTCCACTCTACGAAAAAGTTCTTCCGGAGAATTGTTTTCTTTTCTTTTGAGATATTCAATAGAAACTGAACTCTTAGCAACTCTCGGCTCGATTTTTATCACCAATTGTGGTAAATCTCTTCCCTTCAAAGACAATGACTAAATAATCTATAAAAACGTGAGATATGAGCCATCTCTTTCCATCATATTGTTGGATGTTTTTCCTAGAATTTCATTGAAAACAACTGGAAAATTTTCAATATTGCGACTTTGAATTAGATTTTAGATCAAATTATTCCGGAATGTTCTTCTTTCTTAAAAATTCTAGACAATGGGGTTTCTTACTTTAAGATATCTCTGAAGACAATACCAAACGTTAGTCCCTATGGATTTCCGGAAATAAATTCTAAATGACTTAATTTATTGAAATCTCATAAGTTATTGAGTTTTTCTATGGTCATATGTGGTTAATGAAGGCAACAATAACTGTTTCAAATCAAATAAATCAAATAAATCAAATAAATTAAATAAATTAAATAAATTATTAAATAAAAATTAAATAACATAAATCAAATAAATTATTTGTTAATTAATTGGCTTAATGAAATAAGAAATGATTTCACAAAATTTCCATTTTTGAGAGTTGAATGTCGCAGAAACTATGTGCTATAAAATTTTACACAAAATTCATCGTGTTCGGAATTTATCAATCTATCGCTGATTAGTTTTTTGATAAAAAACATCGTAAGAACCGTTTTCTCATAACATAGAAAAATCGAGTTCGGAGGGGATCCATAACCCCCGAATTTATTTATTGTCTTCTGAACTGTGTAGGACAGCTAGTTAGAATTTTTTTCAATAGCTGCGGACTTTTATAAACATTATCTACGAAAAACATGGGGACAAGCGTAAGAAAAAGCTGTCTTTTAGGGATATATTTTAACCCTTAGGATCTATCGTTTACCCCTTCCGCTTATTGTGCCCGTCTTTCATGCTCAGTAACAATCGCAAGAAAAAAATGGAAAATTTTTGTTTTAAAATTCTGGAGGAGATTGGATGTCCAATTTTATCCCGTTTTAGGATCAATCTGAAGTTAATCCGCCACGGAGTCATTTTCATGGTATGATAGTTTGTGCATATAAAGGTATATTGTCCCTCCTATTATAATATTCATCAAGATACGAAAAATCGTCTTGCTCTGTGAAGTTGACCCACTCTACTAAACTACAAATTGAATAATTACTAGCCATGAATATTGTAAACAATTATTGTACCTGATTGGTTGGTCCTTAAGAGATCATTTCAGTAATGAAGTGGTAAACGGAGATAAGTCGACTTATCTCCCAGTTGAGTTTTTGAGGAATATTTCCGAATCTAAGGGAGATAGCGAAATTTTCGTAATTACATTTGTTGTAGCACTCAATTGGCTCCACAAAAAAGGTTATAATAAAAATTTTGCTGTCTTCCTTAGATTCCGAGATATTGATTGAAAACTGGTTAATAGTCAAAATTGACTCATCCCCTTTTACCACTTCGCTACTGATTTTATCCCAGGACTGAATAATAATCGTTCCTATTCATCCATCCATCTATCCAGGCAAAATCGCTCTAAAACATTTTTATCTTTCAGTATTTCCTTTCACAATTGGTAATTTCCTGGATAATTTAATCAATAATGATTCTATATTTGACTGGATTATTTTCACTCATTTATCACCGAATGATGTTTACTCTTATTCAATAATGAGACATTCGCTATCTCTCATTCGACTAGATTGCTAATCAAGTCCATCGATCTGCGAAATTGAACTTTAATGCAATGTTGCATTTATGCTGATAACATGGCGTGTTTGCACTTGTAACGGATGATAGTAGTAATGAGGGTAATGATAATATTCAGACAAAGAAAGGCTAAAGTAATGCACATTTTCATACGATTTATTGTAGTATTGATTCACTTTTCGAAATTACATTTCCTGGTACATAATAGTATATTTTGCAATACTTGCCTGAAATGTTCACTTCTCGGGGCGGTTTAATCCTCCAGTGGTCGCGCTATGATCTGAACCCCGCCGTTTTTGTTATTTTCACGATATCTCTAGAAATGTGATGAATTACGTTCTGCCTATTTACGAGTTCCTCAAATGATATGTCTTGATGAGATTAAACACGGTAGGGTTGCCCTGCGCTGACAACTTTTAGACACATGAAAAAAAAAAAACTTTTCTTTAAACAATGGAAAAATGACCTGGTGAGTTAACCGGGGAATTACTTTGTAAAGTATTATTGATAATGAGTTTGACTAATAATTGTAAGGGTTAATAAGGGTAAACTTGTTCTCGTCGTTACTGAGTTCGCACACCTTTCGGACCCAAGAAAAAGAAATTACCCTATTCGAAACAATGGAGAAATACTCTGATGAGTTCACTGGGAGGCCACTGTTGAAAGTATTATTGATAACGAGTTTAATTAATGTTTATGAGGGTTGAGCAAACTTGGTCTCATCATTCCTAACTTTCGTCACCTTTCAGAACCAAGAAAAAAAAACATTACCCTATTTTCCGTATGGCTGTGCTAGCTTACCAAAAAACCTGGCACAGCCTTAAAAAACAAAAAAAAAAAAGAAAAAATCGAAATTTTCGTAATTAATTCGCGAAAAACTTCCGTTTTCAATTTCCGTCGACCAAATTCGAGTGTGATGCATTGGCTGGGCTAGCTTGTGATACCTCTGACAATTATTTCTCAATTAATTTTTTTGTCGAGCGCGGTTAGCGAGAATGAGTGCAGCGCTCACCGTGCAACCACTCTCGTAGTGGAAATTTGATGAGCAGTGTTGCCGACCCTTGTGGTAGTTCTAAGCAGCGTGTGCGGAGTGGGGGGTCACTGGCGGTGATATGTTTATAGTGTTGTATGGCTCTGGCAACGCTGCGCACGAGAATGTACGGACGGCGCAGCACTTACCACGCGACCAACGACGTTCGGCGAAAACGAGCGACTACAGCAGGGTTAACGAGTGTAAAGTGTTTGTTTTTCGCACGACGTGTGTAAAGTTCAGATGTCGTGGGTAAAGTGTATAATATTTATAGGTTATCAGACTGACGAGACCTCTCGGGTACTAATAGAGAACTAGGTTATTATGACGTATATCCTTTTGTGTAATGGCGTATTGATAAGACCGACTTGAGAATATACAAAATATTATCGCCATATATCTAGTGCATCTTCATTTATTAATTATATACTTCTATCTGAGCTTCTTACAGACTTTACAAAGTGAATTTTTGTCACGCAATTCGTGAAGCCTCGTTTCACGCACGCTGCTCGTGCTAAAAAGCCGCTTACGAACGTCGTGACAAAAATATGCTTCGTCACTGTGTTGAAATAGTATATTTCAGCACATGTGGGGCAATATCGTCTTTAACGTGTGTGGGGTTTACAGCATGAGCCGAAGGCGAGTGATGTAACCACACACGTTAAGGACGAAATTTCCCAACAAGTACTGAACAAAATTTTATGTCACGAAGCCTGAAACCGGCTGAATTAGACACGAGACGCGAAGCGTCGAGTGTGTAATCCAGCCGGTTTCAGGCATGAGTGGCATAAAAGATTTTTCAGAGAGCTTTTATTTGTTGGTAATCGAGAATTTAATTAAATTGTCTCATTTTTAATTATTCAATTGAATATTCACTCATTTGGGGGATAATTGCTTGAATAAGAGTGACTTTCGGTCATTTTCAATACTTGTCCCACTGATGAAAATAATAAACCCCGAGCTACGGCGAAAGACAAACTCTAATTGGCGCCAAAATTCCTTTCATGTTATTGACAATTTTTGGTTAAAATTTCAGATTGAAAAAAATTAACTTTTTTCGTCATTAACGTTTGGAAAAAAAAAATTTCTCGTATAAACATAGGATAGGATTTCCGTATATGATATTCGGACATTTCTATACGAATATTTTCTACTAGGGGGCTTCGCCCCCTGCTCGCTTCGCTCGCCAACCCCGGGGGGCTTCGCTCCCCGCTCGCTTCGCTCGCTCCCCCCCAATCCAACGGTCAGCCCCCCCACCGCGTTTGACCCTCGGACACCCTCCTCCCTTCTAACCCCCCGACCTTGGGCTTCGCCCCCTGCTCGCTTCGCTCCCCAACCCCGGGGGGCTTCGCCCCCCCGCTCGCTTCGCTCGCTCCCCCCCAACCCAACTGTCAGCCCCCCCACCGCGTTTGACCCTGGGACACCCTCCTCTCTTCTAACCTCCCCGACCTTGGGCACCCCCTGACCACCCCTCCCCCCCCACCTTTAGGCGTCGCCTGAATTTTTGCCTCGCCTGAATTTTTGCGTCGCCTGAATTGTCTTAAATTTTGCCCTTATTTTTTTATTATATAGAGAGATATATAAAATCACCCTGTGACCTGTCAGAATTGGGTTGGCTTGAGTCACATCAGGTCACGTCAGGTCGGTTGGGGTCACGTCGACTCGGACCACATCTGTGTCGCCCCAGGGCCGCATCAGTGTCGCCCCAGGGCCGCATCTGTCGCCACAGGGACGGTTCAAGCGTCGCCTGAATTTTTGGGCTTATTTTTTTATTATATAGAGAGATACATAAATTTTCGTTTTCATACGAAAGATGTCTAAACGCTCCAGAGAAAAACGTAGAGAAATGTCGCAACCCCATTCGAAATGTTTCTATACATGTGGCAGTGGGTCGTTACAGGATCAAACCTATAGAAATCGTATAGAATGAATTTGTATAAAAAATATCCGTATAGAAATATCCGAATATCATATACGAAAATCCTATAAAAATTCTATACGTAACCAGTATAGAAAATTTCTACACGATTTTTTCATATGTGTAAACCCCGTCAAACTGA
Source organism: Diachasma alloeum (assembly GCF_001412515.2). Lineage (NCBI taxonomy): Eukaryota > Metazoa > Arthropoda > Insecta > Hymenoptera > Braconidae > Diachasma > Diachasma alloeum. The sequence goes on along the minus strand of NW_021680605.1, from coordinate 39,824 downwards.
AGATAATGCTATGTATGACGCCTCATTTTCATGGGTTTTTCATGTTTTTTGAGTATGCCAAAGGGCAATTTGACAGCTTGAAACCCCGCAGGTATATTGAGGCCAATTCGTAAAAAAAAAATTTTTTGGACAAAACCAGGTATTTTCAAAAAAACATAACTCCCTCAATTATCAATATTTTTCGATTTTTTTTTATTTTTGCCTAATTGCCATCTTTCCTGAAAAAATTGAGATAAAAATTTCCAGCATCGACTTTTTTGGCCTGCTGATTTGACGTGGCCAAATCAAATGCTTAGCAATAAAATTGAAAGAAAAATGAAGAAGAAAAAAAAACAAGATGAACATAACTAGTTGTTTTTTTAGCAAGTTCTGTATCAAAAAGAATCACATAATTTTTTTTAAGGCCTGGGTAGATTATCTTTCGAACGTTATCTCGATTGTTTTTCTATCTTCATAATCTAAAATATATTTCCTTTGGATTTTACATTACGCAGAAGTCCCTAAAAATTATGATTGTACAATAAAAAAAAAGAAAAAAAACTGAACATTTTCAAAGAGCGTTTTTAATAAAGATTAAGAAATAAGTCCGATAGAGAGGAAATAGTGAATGGATAATTTACATGGTAACTAACGATCTAACAGCCATTGACTACTGTGACAAATGACGACCTAACAGCCATTAGATACATCAAATTAGTAATTTGCAACTTCCTCCCTATTGGGTTTATTTCCCAATATTATTCAAAAACGGTAGAACCAGGAAAAATGCAAGTGATGGAAGAGGACGCGTCGATGGAAAATATCTCGGAATTTTTATTTCACATTTACCTATAGGTAAATCCACAGATATAGCGGCAGATTCACGTCAAATCGACCACTCGAAGAAATACCTGAATATGGAAGTAAACGTTCAAACTTGAAAAAATCATAACATTAATATCAATCAATATTAACGGCTGAAAATTTAGGAACATTTTTTTTAAGTCACTGATTTTGGAAAAAAATCGACGATCAAATCCCTGACATCCACTTCTTCGAGTGGTCGATTTGACGTAGATCTGCCCAGTCCTGTAGATATCAAAATAAATAAAACCTTCATAAAAAATTTAGAAATTTGTTTCTTCAATTCTGAAATATCTACGAAAAACTTGGCATTTTATTTATTCCACAATGTCACTTCACTACTGGATTATATTCTGTTTTTCAAATACTGATGAATGTGTGTAGAGATAATCAGGTGATGAATGGTGTTTCTTTATTTCCAGGGCAACTATGTATTGGAGGATGATGCTCTATTGACGTCAGAGCAACCGCAGTTCGACGTAATCCTTTGTCTGTCAATAACAAAATGGATCCACTTAAATTTCGGTGATGCTGGACTGAAACAGGCATTCAAGCGAATGCATGCACAGCTGAGACCCGGTGGTGTGCTTATACTCGAGTCCCAAAGTTGGCCGAGTTATGGGAAAAAGAAGACATTAACTGTGAGTTTGTCATTGTATCATTATGAAATTTCTCATGAAGAGACCATTCACAACGTAACAAGTGGGCCAATTATTCTGGTGTGTGTCGAACTATAAGCTGTGCTTTGATAGAAGAGATCTTGATTATATTCAATTTAGTATGTCATTGATTTTTAATTCCAATGCGACTTTTATTGTAAAACAATATAATTCAAATGCATTTGAAGATTGTTTAAAAATATCTCGGAGTCGAACAGATGAAGGCTGAAATTTCTGAAAGGATCTTTTTTATGGAGAAGAAAAAAAACTATGAAACAGATTTTTTTTTAAATTATTTTTGTATGACGACTGCAATGTTGAAAAAGGAAATTACACCGATGAGGAGCGATTTGGGGACAAATTTCACGAGATGTCCTTTGTTAGACATTTGTAGATCTACTGAAAAGGTCTCCACGCACGACAAAATTTTATAGAAAAACTTAGCATGGTTGGCTTCCGGATGGATGCCGCGTTGAGTTTCAGCATTGCGCCGACGTTTCGCAAACATTGCAGTCTGCATCTTCAGGGCTATGAGCTCCGATTCTGAGCTCCGATGTGTGGGGGCAGTCCTTATATACCTTCCCTTGTGGTGGTGGGAGAAGGGGAAGGGGGGGGG
>NW_021680605.1:15631-36801 GCF_001412515.2 Diachasma alloeum | reverse complement strand
TTCTAAGTGACCGTATTTGGAGCACCGCTGGTGTTCTTTGATCCGTGTACTGATCTTCCTCCCGGTTTCTCCAATGTACACTTTCCCGCATGAGCAAGGGATCTCGTACACTCCTGGTGTACTCAAGGCTGGTCTTGGATCCTTCGCGCTCGGCAGCATCTGTCCGATCTTCTTTGGGGGTTGGAAGATCGTTCGGATGTTATGTTTACCGAGTACTCTGCTGATGCGTTCTGTTGTGCCTCTCAGATAGGGGAGGAGGGCCGATGTGTGGTGGCATTTCTCGTGATAGTTGAACTTGAAATAAGTTGGAATTGAACTGAAAATAATGATGTTGAAAGAATGTCATGATTATCCTTTCTAACAGCCATTTCGATACGATTCCGTTCTATCCATGGGATAATCCTAAGGGTTAATTATTTTCAATGGGGAAATACGTACAGACTATCGAAACAATCGAGGTAAAAGAGGCAAAAAAATGTAGTGTCATTCCATTTTCATAATCATTGCACCATTTTCCAACTCTAAAGCAGAAAATTCATAGCTAATAATCACATTCCAGTGCCTCCATACACATATATACATATAGAGACATTTTTCTCAAACTTAATTATCCTCTGTTTCTCAGTAATTGAGTGGTCTAAATCTATTAATTTTTTTAATCACTTCTGCTCACTAACGAAACCCATAACTGCAGAAACTGTCAATTTCAGATTATCGTATGTCTTATTCTCACAGTCTAATAATCTCCAATAACATCCTACATATAGGGTAATTTCACGTGGGTAAATTGTTCTCAGTGGGAAAATACACACAGAATGTCGGAACATTCTTCGGAACAGAGATGAAAAAAAGTTGTCATTCCATTTTAAAACACTACAACTTTTTCAGACTCTAAAATAGAAAATTCTCACGTAATAATTAATGTCAGTGTTTACATAAATGTACTCACATACTGACATTATTCTTAAACCTAAAATTATCTTCTATTCGAAAGTCATTTGAATGGTTTCAATATGAAATTTTAAAATTTTAGAAATTGTTTAAATAACTTCTATTCACTAACGAAACTCTCAACAACAGAAACTGCCAATTTTGCATTATCACACCTCCAATAAACATTCTCCTTCATCTTAGCCTGTGATATGATCACAGGCTAAGAAAACATAATTTGCTTTCTCTGCTCAACAAATATTCGAAAAGGGCGTTACTAAAAGCAAATTTGCAATAACAATTTTCCAAATTTACAGCAACAGAAACGTAAAATTTCCCGAGTAGAAGAGAATTACTTTGTTCTCTTTTACTTCCAAATAATTTCATGTATTTCCTAAAATTTGTAAATTAGAAATTTCCTTCATGACCTCTACTCATCACCAAAAACTGTCAATGTCCCATTGTCACACCTCTAGTAATATTTCTTATCTATTTCTAGGAGAGAATCTACAGAAATTATCACAGCATTGCATTCTTCCCTCAAAAATTCACTCAATACCTCCTCTCAGCCGAAGTTGGTTTCACAAAGTGCGAAGTTGTCTCGATTCCCCCTCACCCATCCAAGGGTTTTCAGCGTCCAATTCAGTTATTCACAAAAGCAGGAACAAGCCCAGCTCCAACGACAACAGTGAGATTCATCGGCAGACAGATTAAAAGGAGAGACACAGAGAGGCGTGCATTTGAGCGTGACTTATTTCCACGTGAATTTCCAAGATGTGGAAATTTATCGGAATTGAGTCAGCGGAGTGTCGAGTCATTGAGTCAATACGATCAATTCGAGAACGTCTATGCCCCCAGTACAACCCCCTGTTACGACACACCGAGTCACAATAATGACAGTCAGCCTGCGTTTGAGCCTGAGAAGATGTGTTACACAGATGTTGGAATAAGGCCAAATGATCAGGAGGGAAAGGAGGGATGCAAGAAAAAAATTAACGAGTCCACAACGAAGAGTGAGGATCAGAGTGAGGAGGGGGTGAAGAGGAGCTGTCATTTCTCACAGTCAACTGGGCAAGCAACACCCGGGGAGAGCGAGGAGAGGGGAGAGGGTGAGATGGACACGAGTAAATATGAACTGACAACCGACAACACATAAATAATCGTTGACACTGGGAAACCACTGTTCTGGAAATATCGAGGTGCAGGGGTGGGAAGCAATGAGGATTTCATTACTGAGGATCATTTTTAGTAATAAGTTTTCTTTCGGTTTGAGGAGGAGGGAGGGGAACAGCAGCCGCTGGGGAACGTGCAGCTAGTCGAAATTCATTTTCCGCATGTTCTGGGGATATATTCATGATCAATGATGAGGTTTTCGAGGAAATTCTGCGTTGAAGGGGTTCGGGGTAACGAGTCGATTTGGGTCGCAATGACGAGTATTTTTCTGAGGAAAAACATTATTTTTGCTGAATATTTATTTACTTGAGAGAAGCATTTATTTGTTCAAAATCGTATTTTTCCAATTGAGTCATTCCTAAGCGAGCCTGATTACGTTTCAATTATTGCAATCATGTTGCTCTAGAGGATGACTATCTTGCACATGACACTGGATAATCATTCGATGAACTCCTCCAATGATTATTCATTTTTCCTAAATTTCTTATTCTCTAGAGGAAATAATTTTGATTAATTTTTTAATATTGGTAATTATTAAGGAACTTCACTCAAGGTCATAACTAACATGATCATCTTGTACAGCAATATAATTGTCGTAATTGAAATCTAATGAGGATTGCCTGGGAATGACTCGACTGGAGAAATACCGTATTGAAAAAATTAATACTTCTCTCAAGTGAAAGGATATTTGGCAAAAATATGTTTTTTTCTCAGTGTTCTTGGTCATAGGAGAAAATTTAGAGGTTTCAGTAATTTAGTGGGAAGGCGAAATGAGTGAATATCGGTTTGATTCAGTTTTTGGTGAATATCTGGGAGACGAAAGGAGGTAGCTGAATTTTTGGGAGATTTAAGGAAATAGGGAAAATTTGTTGAGCTCATTGTACATATCGTGAGGGTAGCATGGAGGGATTATTTGTGCACGAAAAATCTGATAAAATTTTCGTCTGACCTTTTGCCAAGAAGTTATTCGACAATAAAGCAAAAATCCACCGCGAAATTCCGTTTTTTTTGAAAATTCATATGTCTCCTCTCACTTGGTATGAAGGAATGAAAATGGGGACGCTCAATTGGGTATTTAATGCATAATGATCTGAACAAATGGTTTTTCTATCACCATGCACCTGAAAATTAGAGTCGACGTAAAAAATTCATATCTGCATTCTCATTTAATATCGAGGGATAAAATTGATTGTAATCGATTGGATATTCAAGCCCAGCATCCCTGCGCCGTGAATGGGAAAGAGGATATGATTCCTCTATCGTGCAATATCATTTGATTGGCTATCTTTTTTTTCATTGATAACTTACACAAAACGACGGAGACAAAAATTTCGCTGGAGTTTTCGTCTCCAAATAGCCCCAAATAAAATATGTTTTAGGGCACACTGTATATTGTGTTTTACACAGAAAGTCCTATTTCTCTATAATTCTGAGATACTCTTAAAAAACTAAAGCCTGAGTAAAATTTCCTCATTTTGTTTTACCACTTTCTAAAAATCTCTGAAATGAAGACAAATAGCAAAATACTCACAAGGACCCTTTCAAATAAAATCTTTATAAAAGGTCTGTGCAAAAATTTCGCCATCTCCTCTAAATTCCAAGATATTCAAAGCAAACTGATCTTCAAGTAAATTTTTTTATTTTTTATTTTAGTCCCGAAATTTGTGTACAGATCTTTTTTGACGATTTAATTTGAGAAGGTCCTTGCAAGAATTTTTTGACTTGTCTTAGACTTGAAGATATTTACAATAGATTGGTGCTAGAACAAATGTAGTTTTTATGAGTATTTCAGAATTATAGAGAGATAGTGGTTCTTATTTTGCTCCAGAAAAAAAAGTTAGACAAATTTTGCTGTCGCAACTTTGCAGAGAAATGGAGATTACTCAGAATTCAGGTTTTGCCGAATACATCAAGAAGGAAATAAATAGCAAAATTCTTGTGGGGATTTTTGCACAGGTCGCATTATGCTTTACAAAAAAGGTTCTGATGAAATAGTTCCTATCTCTCTTAAATTTGAAGATATTAAAAAAGTTACAGCACGAAATAATTTACTTAGAGTTTAATTTTTGTGGAATATTTTGAGATTGCTGCAAAAACTGAATTCATGTAAGAACTTTTCCTTTCACATATTCAGGGGAGGTTTCTAGAGTAAAAGATTTCTATGAAGAATTTGTTGTATCAACTCATCTCGTTTTACCATTACATTACTGAATTGCTTAATTATCCTCTTAATGAGTGACTCTAGGGGTAAAAAGATATTTTTGCCGGGAATTTCCTCAGCAGCAAGGAAATTCGCCTGACATTTCTACCTGAACACCCTCGTTAGCGACATAATTGCACAGTTAACAAATACCGTTACAGTCGACTCATTTCCTTTTACGTCAATGCAGAATCAATTACAGTTGTAATAACACTTTTTTTAAATTGAAAGGCAGTAAATAGTCATAGGTTTTCTGTAGAAGTGAATCTGAAATAATTCTGTGATGCAGTGAATACTGTGTTTGGAATTTCTTCTAAAATTTTACGGGTGAAATTTTCCCTAATCCGTTCTCATGAATTTTCAGGAAAAAAATGACATCACGTCACAGAATGATTTCATAACACAAACTTCATTAGAATATGATCCGCATTGATATGTGATGGGTTAATTAGGGTTTTGCAGTGAATTTTTTAATCGTTGGATATGAAGATTGATGAAAAATATGCGACACCTATGGGATATTCAAGGTGAATGTCTCAGTAGCAGAAGGCGCAAATGGAAGATGAATTTTTATGGGAAAAACACAACACTTCAAGCGTGTCCATTTGGTCTTCTCAATGGACTGCCAAAATGTGGCACCAAATAATAAATTGCAGAACTCGAGAAAATTAATTGAACTGTTTAATGTTTAAAAAAGTTCAGCTACTGACACAGAGATAGGTACTGGGACATTCACTTCATCCGTTTTTCAAAAATTCAATTTTTGTATGGTCGAGAAAAATTCTGTAGGTTTTTAGCCTGATGGGGAAACATATGAAACGAACATGTCTAGTAATTATGAGAAATTAGCTGCAGTTGCTTTGGCGAAATGAAGCGAAGAAATTTCTTTTTATGTATGAGTCTTTGTGGGATTGGTTTTCAAATTGATCTTTCATGAACTAGAAAACTAAAACTGGAAACAGAAATGAAAATGAAGGGGGAATGTGAAAAAATACACTGAATCTACTGGTTGCGGGATATTCTGGAGTACCCAAGCAAATAATATTGCTATTTACAAACTTTAAGCCTCATGCATCATTTCTGAATCATTAACTCTGGTTGGTGGGTTAAAATTTTTGTCAATATTAAGGGAAGACCGCACTTCAGTCTCGCAATCATGGGAGCCCTCATCTATTGTGCTGATGAGGCCACGTTTAAAAAACTTCCATTAAAAAAACTTCGTCAACAAATTCTATCAAAAAAACTGCGTCAAAACAACTTGGTAACTAAAAAAACTTGAAGAAAAAAAACTTAACTCCAACGTCGAAAGACTTGAAAAAAAACTTTTATAAACTCCAGGAAAATAATGCAAAAAACACAAGAATAGAGCATTAATAACGCTTCATTGAATGCACACGGACGAAAATAATAAAATAATAGAAAATAAAATAATTAAAAAAGAAAACAAATGAAGCACAATATTAAATTTTCAAACATCGTCTTCAGAGTAAACTACATCGAGTCTCAATAAAAAGTAATTTTATACAAATTCATAAGCATGAGGAAATAAATAACACACTGAAAAACAGAAAATATAGCGTTTCAATTTTTTTATTAATCAGAAAGCGGCTTAAGCGGAATGAAATCTTCAAAAGTGTCGTCATGACGCAATTCTCAACTGATTAACTAAAATTTTGGGTCACACGTACGTAATTTGTTGTCAAACATAACTAAATGAACTTTGAAAATTTCTGGTTTTCGATTTTTTAATTTATTTTTCTCAAAATTGGCTGTGAAAAATTTGAAAAATTAGATGTATTTAACTCCATCATAAATCACTGAAGTCGGATTTTTTTAAGATTCTTCGAGTCATTTATTCAGAATACAATGAGAAGAATGATGAAGAAAAGCTGAAAAAATTTAGACTTCAATGTTTGATTATGTCCTTTAATTCTAATGATTTTTCAGATTTTTTTACCTGTAGCAATTTTGAAGAAACAAATGCGAAAACTAAAAAAACGGTAATTTTTAAAAAGTTTCATTTAGTTATATTTATGCATATATTCTGTATTTGTAACCCAAAATTCAACTTAATGTTATAAAAAATAAAAACCTAATTTTTTCTCATTTTGTCTACACTAAAACTGAAGTAGAAAACTCAGTACGATAAAGGCCCCTGCGATTTTGAAATACTAGTGCGGTCTCCCCTTAAGAAGATAACTAATCATCACTTGAAAAAAAAATTTTTTTTGAGTGCTCACATTTTTTGAAACACATTTGTAAAGCATTTACTTGCAAAAGCTTGTGAATTCAGGAAAAAGCGCTCTTTTTCCTCTTCAAAATCGAATAAAAAAGTACATCAATTCAATCAGACTCCGAATTTTTGCTCATATTCAAGTTATTATCGAACTTCATGGGTTCCATGCTGATATCTGCATGAATCACTGCCTTTTTATTTTTATGAATGTCTGTTACGACGTCATTCTTTACTACAGATTTCATTTCAATTGGTTGCAACTTAAAATTATTCCAATTTTAAAAAAATACAAAAAAGGTATCAAATATTTTTCATCTAATTTTTAAACTTCATCATTCTATTCAATAAAAATTTTTATGAAACCCAATGCATAGCTTCAGTTGCGAAGCAATAAGACTTAAAACCTCTTTTGTAGAATTCATTGACAGCTACAAAAAATGTAATTACAAATATTTTGCTACACTGAGAGAAAAAATTACTTTTGTCAAATCGGAAAATATTCTCTCGTCAATTGCTAGAATCGTAAAATCTCCTGGTAAATAATTTTGTGCTCACACTGAGAGAAAGAAGTCTTTCCACAGGATGCCTCTTTATTTTCATGAATTGTACTTGAAAATTAAAAAGTGATTCACAATGTCTGTTACGACGTCATTCTTTACTACAGATTTCATTTCAATTGGTTCCAACTTGTTAAAATTATTCCACTTAAAAAAAAACTACAAAAAAGGTATCAAATATTTTTCATCCAATTTTTAAACTTTATCATTCTATTCAATGAAAAATTTTATGAAACCCAATTCATGACTTCACTAGCGAAGTAATAAAACAGTTTAAGTCCCTTTTGACTATTGGTTAGTTCTCATTAAATATCTTGGAACCTAAGGCGGATAGCAAAACTTTTGCTAAAACCTTTATTGTAGAACACATTGAGAGCCACAAATAATGCAATTACAAATATTTCGCTACACTGAAAGAAAAAAATACTTTTGACAAAGCGGATTTTCTTGATGCAAGAATAGTATGTTTCGTCATTAGGCTGAATAGCTCATATGATTGCCACCCTCGCCTTCGGCTCGGCTGCAAACTCATGTTCGCCAGAAAAGTTTTTTTAGGCCGTATGTCGAATGAAATTTTTTTGTCATGACGCTACACGTTCGTAAAGCGTTGCCTTACGGCCGTAATGACAAAAAATATTCTCTCGTCAATTGCTAGAATCGTAAAACTTTCATTATCACTTTCATTATCAAGTCATGTGTATCGAAAATTGAGCTCAAGTGTTGCTCTCTGTGCAAGATTTTATGCAATCAAAGTCCCGATGAAAAAAAAATTCTAGATATAACGCAAACTGCATGAATTTATAGGAAAGACATCATTGCTAGTCGTGAAAACGCTTAAAAATTCTCTCGGGACAAGAGAATCTCATCCTGTTGGAAAACTTTTTTCTCTTAGTTTGAGAACGAAATTATTTATCAGAAAATTTCACAATTTTTAAAATTGACAAGAGAATGTTTTCTTGTATCAAGTAAAAGTTCTTTGTCAACAGTAGTTTTTTCACCAGTGTATCCCCCTTAGGGAAGAACTAAGTCGACTTGAATCATTTAACCGTTTCGCTACGGATTTCGTTCAACGAAGAACAAAAATGCGACACTGTAAAAATAAATCGTACAATTTCTTTCAAAGTACTTACGTGGCTTCCGCAATGCATTACAAGAGTGCCTGGAAAATGGTAATAAATAAACTAAACATTAAAAATTGTGAAACGAGGAAAATAAATAAAAAGAAGAAAAAAAAACATTAAGTTTTGTGTTGTGCCTACGACGTTCTTTATTATGGCGATAACCGAGCACGTCGCACGTCTAAATGGGCTGCTCGACCCAAGACTGACCTTTTGGCTTTACGTGATTACAAAATGCCGAAAAACTAAAATTAATAGCAAGGATTAAAAAAAATTGAAAATGAAAAAATGCAGAGTAAAATGAAACAGTAAAAAAATTGAGATACAAAATAGGGCGTCCAATTGGTTAGATTAAATGCAATGTTTATAGTGTATGTATGATAATAGTGATAACGAGTGACATTTATTTATTGCCATTTGTGCGAGAATACGCCACTTCTTCGAATGAATGCTGAAGGATTAGGTAAACTTCTCTGATTCCTCAATGGGTTTTAATATCGATGTGTCGTAGAATTCTCCGGAAAATCATTTTAAAAGAAGGAAAAAACGATTTTGTCACATTTGGAGAAGAATAATAAACTCAAACGAATGTTAGTCACTCAAAGCTCTGGATCAATAATGAACAATCGAAACAAATGGAACATGAGAGAGCGGAAGAGGAACGAGGAGTAAATGGAAAAACCTAAGTATAAGTTGAAAGAAATTTTAGGTACATAGGATAACTGTAAATTTCTGTATTTTTAGAAGTCACGAATATATTGTTTCATACTTGTTATTTATTTTTTAACGGATCCTTGTCATTTCGTTGAGAGCCGTATGAAGTGGCCGAGATATGAATAAGATAAAAGTATTATGTGCGCGATAACATTTTAAATGCTGAATGATTATTTGTGAAATTGCTTTGCTCTTGTTTTATTCTATTGATTAGTTTACAAGGGATTTTCGTTATTGGATAGAATTGAAAATGTCTTTATCAATCGTAAGGTATTTTGAACACTCATGCGCAGAGAAGAGTTGAAAATCCAGGGATGAAAGAAAATGATTTAAATTCGCTGCGAAAAATTTTCAAAAATAACAGTGAGTGTTTGAAATATTTTGGGGAAAGATTTAGAGAGAATAAATCAATTAGAAAATGAGCAGATCGCATGATAAATTGTGAAAATCCGTGGAATTCGCACAGTTCATTTGTTCTTATTGGCATTCGTTAATAATTTCCATTTGTTCGCTTTCGGTTTTTTTAAATCAATAGCACAATTCAATTCCGGGCGCAAACATTTTAATCGCCGTTTTGAATCAACAATGAAGTAAAGAAACACAAATAGATTTAGGAGAAAGGATAATACATGAAGCTACCAGAGAATGCATACTGTGTAAAAAAGTGGAGAAAATTAGAGTATAATAAAGGATCGATTTAAATCAATAACAAATGTTTCGTTTAATTTACCTTTCCTAATCACTATTTCAAGATCTGATCCAATGGGATCAGTTTTTTTTCAGATGTACTCTCTGCATCAAAGTGAAATGGCAGAATGTCCACGTAGACCTAATTGCTTCCGAATGCAAGTGTGTTAATCGTTTAAATTCGAGTTTCCAATTTTATGTGATAGGGTAGTTAAATATGGTCCAAGAAACCCGGAAATGGGATTTTTAGATGGTGACTGTATGCACGCATAAATGCGGTCTAAAAATTTATTTTCCCTAAATTTTGGAAATATTTTGGGGGAAGGTTGAGAGAGAATAAATCATTAGAAAATGAGCAGATAACATAAGAAATTGTGAAAATCCGTTGAATTCGCACAGTTCATTTGTTCTTTTTGCCATTCGTTAATAATTTCCATTTGTTCGCTTTCGGTTTTTTAAAATCAGTAGTACAATTCAACCCCGGGCGCAAGCATTTTAATCGCCGCTTTGAATCAACAATGAAGTAAAGAAACAAAAATAGATTTAGGAGAAAGGATAATACGTGAAGCTACCAGAGAATGCATACTGTGTAAAAAAGTGGAAAAAATTAGAGTAAAGGATCGATTTAAATCAATAACAAATGTTTTGTTTAATTTACCTTTCCTGATCACTATTTCAAGATCCAATGGGATCAGTTTTTTTCAGATATAATCACTGCACCAAAGTGAAACGGCAGAATGTTCACGTAGACCTTTTTGCTTCCGAATGCAAGTGTTTTAATCGTTTACATTCGAGTTTCCAATTTTTTATGATAGGGTCGTTAAATATGGTCTAAGAAATCTGAAAATGGGATTTTTAGATGGTGCCTGTATGCATGTATAAATGTGTCATAAAAATTTTTTTTCATCACGCTGTGACGAAAAGTGAACTTTTCGGCATCGTCTCCAGGGTTCATTAGTTATTCGCATAAAATATGGGACAAGCTTGAAAAAATGCGATTTAAATAATTGGATGTTTTTGCTTGTCATTAAAAAAGTTGAAGTTTGTCTCAATGGCGAAAATTAATAATTTTGATTTCCATGTCCATTCGGTTTTCCAATCAACACACAGAAAACGTTGTGCAGATAATCTGCAATCTTATGCAGGTTTTACACATAAGCTCCGCGAACCTCCCACTATGTGTAAAGTCTGCATAGTTATGCATGAAATATGCATAAAGTATGCATGAAATCTGCTAGTAACTAATTGCAGATTATCTGCACTATTTATGCATGTTCCGCCCATAAGAGTTCCGCAGAAAAAAAAGCCAGTACTCACCGAAACTTTAAAGAATTGCGACTTTAACAATTCGGAATTTCATAGAGAAAGCAAGAAAAAATTGTAAATTCTAAATCAATAATTTAAGGGGATAATGGGACAAAATAGAACAGTAGAGGAAAGTGAAAGAGCGCTGTTTATTGTATTAGTTTCGACTCTTCATCACGCTGTCGGTAGCTAAGGTCTCAGTTTGTCTCAGCCTCCCCTATAAAAGGTGAATAAGTTGAAGAAAATAAGTACGTACGAAAAAATTTAGTAGAAAATCCTCGCAAATTTGCTAGACAGTTCTTTTAAATTGTTAAACAGAAAATATTCTATTCATGCAGTTCCACATAAAAACGCAAGGTCAAAAAAGTAAATTACGGGGATTTTTTCGCTAATTTTTTTCTCCTGAGTGGTATGAGAGTTATTTCTCAGGTTGCATTTTAATGGTTTAAATGAGAACATTGCTGAAACTTCAAAAAGTAAGAATTCATTTTCTTCGTATATCCATCAAAAACGTCGTTTTTCACGTTTTTAGCTTAGAAATGCCCCTTGTACCACAGTTTTCATCCGATTTGAACTTTTTTTTTTTAATGTTTGCTATACTCCAACGAACAAACCCAAGTATCCGTTTTGCTTTATATTTATCAGATAATGAGAAAATGATTTTTTTAGTTTCTATTTTTTTTACTCTTTTTAGCAAATGCTAAAACTAGTTGTTTTTCGTTATTCCACGTTGTAATCATACGTAATCGAAATATTATAACAAAAAAAAATGGGGGGAAAACGAATTTTAGCATTTGCTAAAAAGAGGAAAAAAAATAAAAAGTAAAAAAAACATTTTCTCATCATCTAATAAATATAAAGTAAAACGGATACTTGGGTTTTTTCGTTGGAGTATAACGAACATTAAAAAAAAAAAAGTTGTAATCGGAGGAAAACTGTGGTCCAAGGAGCCTTTTTAAGCTAAAAACGTGAAAAATGACGTTTTTGGTGGATATACGGGGCAAAACGTTTCGAGTCCGAAATTTTTCTCACTTTTTTATATATCCCTTCATATATCAAAAGTCATCCAATGGCTGTTGAGGCCGAGTCGAGACTTTCAAATTTCACCGCGGTCTCCCTTAAAAAATTTTTTTCTGAATGTTGTTTAAAACTTTAGAAATTCCTCGATTATTTTGGAAAACTCAAATTTTATTCAAATTTTCAGAACACCTAAGAATTTTATTCAATTTTTTAGCAATTTCGGGAATTTCTTTAGAGTTTCTAGAAACTCCTTGAATTCACTTAAAATTTCCAGAAACTCTCTGATTTTTCTCGAAATTTCTAGAATCTTCTTGCATTTCCTTGAATTTTCTAGAAACTCCTTAAATTTTCTCGAAATTTCTAAAAACTCCTTGCATTCCCTAAAATTTTCTAAGAATCCCTGAATTTCCTCGAAATTTGTAGAAGCTTCTCAATTCCCTCGGAATTTTTAGAAACTCCTAGAATTCCAACGAAATTTCTAGAAACTCTTTGAATTTCCTCGAATTTTCTAGAAATTTCTTGATTCGCTCGAAATTTCTCAAAACTCCTTGAATTCCCTCGAAATTTATAGAAACTCCATGCATTTTCTTGAATTTTCTAAAAATTTCTTGAACATTTTAGAATTTTCTAGAAACTCCTTGAATTCTCTCGAAATTTCTAGAAACTCTTTGAATTTCCTCGAATTTTCTAGAAATTTCTTGATTCGCTCGAAATTTCTCAAAACTCCTTGAATTCCCTCGAAATTTATAGAAACTCCATGCATTTTCTTGAATTTTCTAAAAATTTCTTGAACATTTTAGAATTTTCTAGAAACTCCTTGAATTCTCTCGAAATTTCTAGAAGCTCCCTGAAGTCCCTTGATTTTTCTAGAAAAATCTAGACCTGTAACCCCAATTTCACAAAACGACTCCTCCTAACGAAAACATAGACGTATCCTCATCAAAATTTCGCCCTTGTGTGTAAATCATGCCAAATCTGTGCGGAAAGTACGCATAGATGTGCAGATAATCCGCATAAAAATTGTGTATGCATAGTTATGCGGATTATCCGCATAACCAAGCATGATTCACGCACTATTTATGCATGATTTGCACATAAGAGAGTGACTTCGGCTTATGTGTGAATCCCGTATAACTATGCAGATTATCCGCATAAGTGTGCAGATAATCTGCACAGCGTTTTCTGTGTGAATGAATATGCATTATGTATCGCCCTTTTTGGCACATTAAGAAAATTGTTCCGGGTCATGCATAAATCATAGGTCCTAGGCGTCATCAATTCTCAAGATTTACTGTTTCCAGGAAAATCCTCGTAACCAAAGGACGTAGGACACCCTACTCAATAATGAATTCTCATCTATTGATGAATAGTTGAAGTTGGAATAATGAATTCTTCCCATATGTGAGAATTTTCCTTCGATCTATGATGTTAGTATAGTTTCGAAGATGGAGGGATAAAGAAGTCATGCATTATCAAGAGAACAATATAAGTATCAAGAGTACAATATAAATCGTGAGGAGATAGAGGAATAGTGGTAAAAATATTACGAAATCATTCAATTCAAAAACATCTAATAAAATGAGACATCACGTCAGTCGGAATCCATCAACATTTTTTCACAAGGAAACATTTCTGATCTCAAAATACATGGGACTCTGAAAACCGCAAGAATTACCAAGGTGGAAATCTATTTTCTATGATATTTATTCAACTGTAATAGTAACACTTATTATGACATTCGGTCTCTCTCAATTCTTGGGTATTCTCTTCATTCTTGAGCCATCGAAACCTGAGAGCATTCATGGAAAATATATTCATAACTCTCTCAACGACATTTATTTGTTTGAAAGTTGTCAACTTGGTTGTATTGTCCTCCGAAAATCATAAATATCTTGGAAATGGTGAAGCGATATCCATTCGAATGCCAAACCTCTGAGGAATATTTGATTTATCATCGATTCAGCAGTAAAGTTCGGTAATATACCAACATTGTAATGCATATTTTCGTCACAAGGACGAAAGAGAGTTTGTGGATGAGTATAAGGGTTGCAGGCCGAGCCCTAGCCAAGGACAACAATCACACCAGTCAGAATAAGTTTTTTCGGCCTAATGACGAAACATACCATTTCAGCTGAGTGACGAAGCAAATTTTTTTTCAGGGTGTCTGTAAACGGCGTTTTATGGACAGTATGATGAAATAGTATATTTCTATAGGTGTAATTGGCAGCCCGCCACTTCGCCTCGGGCCGCCAACTTCACACTCGTGAAAATTGTCGTCTCACATGTCTCGAACAATATTTTTTGACAATAATGTTACGTTCAGCGAGTGGCTGAACTGTGCCTCTTTAGTTAACAAGTGAATAAGAATTCGTTTCCGCCATATCTGCACGAAAAGTTCGATTTTCCTCCCCAAATGACGGGTGAAAAGTGGCATTGTATTTAATTCCTCGGATTTCTGCTGTTTTGGTCTATACTCGGAATGACATAACCCACGTTCCTCCCTGCATTTACGAAGAAATATCGAAATACACCGTGCAGTTATCACGAAAAATAGTATGTGCACCTGAGAAGCAAAACAAGATATACAAAACCGCGTGTTTACCGCCCTCGGTTTCGTCTCGATCAGTAACCCACACGCGGGTTGGAATATCCTGTTTTCCTCCCTTGGTGCACAATCTACTATCCGTTTACTTTTTATTTTACGAGTAAACAAAAAGGCACTTTTCGGCACGAGGTGAACGTAACAGCAGTATCAAAATAGTATATTTCGTAACGAGTGCAAAATAGTATATTTCGATACGAGTACGGGAAAGTGTTTTCGTCGCCTTCGGCTCGTGCTATAAACCTCCCACGAGCCCAAAAACACTTTTCCCATGCGTATCGAATGATATTTTTCATCACAATGGGTGGAACAGGGACGTTTTAGGTAGGCAAAGCGTGCCTAGAAAGTTACTTTTTCGCACAGCGTGATGAAAATATTCCCGTACCTAATCGTGCTAATTCATTCCAGACGCATTTCCATTTCATTTTTTATCTACACCATGATAGCAGCATTACATTACGCAGTTGATAAGGTATTGACAACTTTACCATTGAGAATATTACCTCACAGCGCCTGGTTACCGTACGATTCCTCCAGTCTATTAACATGGTGGTTTTCATCAATGTTTCTTGCCGTTAGTGTGTACCTCGATTCCTTGTTCAATATGGTGTACACCATTTTCTTCTTTCAATTGATGATGCAAATAGCAGTTCAGGTGCAGATATCGAAGTATCGACTTGAGGTGATGATGGCAACATTACTAAAGGTCAATAGAATAAAGAATCATTCTACTGGAGACGACTTACTACTGGAATGTGAATTGTTCCATAATTGCGTTCACTATCACATCGCCATCTTCAGGTTACATTGTTGTTCCATTTCTGTCAGACATGATCATAATTATAGAATCATCATATGAGCAGTTTCACGTTCACTGATAGACTGATTCATTCATTTCAAACGAGATTCGTTAACAGTTAACGAATAGATCACTTGAAAGGTGTTAGTCGAGTCAAACAACCCGAGTCGAATATCTGGACCTTATTCCCCCCTATTACCTCGTCGAGTCGTATATCTGGACCTTATTCCCCGCTATTATCTCCTTGAGATATTTTTTCCTCCTTTCTTCATCCTATACATCCTGCATAACTCCTTATATGATCCTGCCTCATCCTAAAGGCGTAAAAACCCTTCTCAACTGATACTTTTTTCCTCCTTCTCCCCCTGTCGAATGAAAAGGAATCATAAATCCCCTGAATTAACCCTGATAGTCAGGATGATTGAGTAGCTCACTATTTTGTTCATTTCTGTTTGCGGTGAAAATTACTGAAATCCCCACCCTTATTTTTGACGGTCGTTTCTGACCGTTATTTTTGACCCTTATATATGACCCTTGAGTATGACCTTAATTTTCACCCGTACTTCTCATGTTAATAATTAAAAATCATAAAAAAATACCTCGAAAGGGTTTGTAGGTTCTTTCCAGGAGGGATGGAGTGGAAAACATTTTAGGGGGTGCAGGCGATAAATAGGTTTAACACACCTCCTGTCCCGGGTACAAATTCAACCGGGGATTCAGCCGCAACTCGGGTGAGCGCGAGCTCAGCCTCGGTTTGCCGCTTGACCCGAGTTCACGCCGCGACACGACGCTCCATACCGGCTCACAGTCGAACGCTCATCAGATGGCATACCCGGGTAGAAATTCAACCGGGGATTCAGCCGCAACTCGGGTGAGCGCGAGCTCAGCCTCGGCTTGCCGCTTGACCCGAGTTCACGCCGCGACACGCCGCTCCATACCGGCTCACAGTCGAACGCTCGTCAGACGGCATAACCCGGCACTTGAGTTTGAGCTGTGGCTCAACGCTTAGAACTCAGCTCCGATTGAGTCGTGTCGTTTCGAGTGGATGGTGGAATAGAATGATATTTATGCATTTTTAGAATATCGATTTAAAATTTGAATACTTTNCACAGTCGAACGCTCATCAGATGGCATACCCGGGTAGAAATTCAACCGGGGATTCAGCCGCAACTCGGGTGAGCGCGAGCTCAGCCTCGGCTTGCCGCTTGACCCGAGTTCACGCCGCGACACGCCGCTCCATACCGGCTCACAGTCAAACGCTCATCAGACGGCATAACCCGGCACTTGAGTTTGAGCTGTGGCTCAACGCTTAGAACTCAGCTCCGATTGAGTCGTGTCGTTTCGAGTGGAGGGTGGAATAGAATGATATTTATGCATTTTTAGAATATCGATTTAAAATTTGAATACTTTGGAAAATCAAGAAAAACAGAGTGGAAAAAACTTAGAAATCTTACGCCTAAGAAAATCTATAGGAACATAAATAACTATTTACTTTCTTGCACCAAATTTTACCTTAACAAAAAGGCTCTATGAAGTTGCATAATCTCCTATAGAATCGGCGCAAGAAACGAATAGAATTCTAATAGAACTTCCAGAGAATTCTCATAGAATTCCAATAGAAATTTAATAGAAAGCGCTAGGTTTTTCTGTTGAATTTTTTCATGCGTGTTATTTTGGCATACCTGTATTCAACATTTCCCTAATAAATCGTAGAATATTCGTAGAACTCGGAGGCCTATCGAAAAATGAAGAATATCCTCTCCTGTAGCGTTGATAATTAATAATAAAGGTTCGTTAACGTTTTTCAAGTGATTATTTTTCTTGATTTTGTTTGTTGTATTCGCGAGAAAAAAGAAAGTTTTGACTACGTTTCAGTGAATTGTTCTACCTTGTATTTTCAGATTAATCCCATTCGATTAGTTAATATCACGTTATTTCTGATGAGCTTGTGATTGTTCATCTGAAAAAGCATGCCATCTTCACATTTATTCGATTGTTTTTTCGCTCAAATCACGATGCCATCGGACCTGTCAAATCATTATTGAGGTTAAGTATACTGGGATTGAGTAATTGGAGATGAACCTGAGGTTGTGCAGTGGCCATTCAACTAAAGCCCGGCAAAGCGTTTCGCGTAATAGTCTAACGCTGGGCTGTGGGCGCGTGACGCGGCTCAACCTCGGGTACATGTGACGCGCGTGGAGTTTATCCCAAGCTGGGGCGGAGTGGCGTATTTCTAGCTGGGATACGGATTCCGAGCCAGCTCGAGCGGCGTGATTTCTACCCGGGGTTTTCCTCTT
Organism: Diachasma alloeum; assembly: GCF_001412515.2. Classification (NCBI taxonomy): domain Eukaryota; kingdom Metazoa; phylum Arthropoda; class Insecta; order Hymenoptera; family Braconidae; genus Diachasma; species Diachasma alloeum. Next base: position 19,163 of record NW_021680605.1, on the reverse strand, counting down.
GAACCCTCGGAATTTGGAAATAACTCGCACGTTCAGGCGGAAACCAGGGGGTCTTTCTGAATGTAAATACACCCTAACTTCATCCTGGTCCTCCTACTCATGATAGGTTTTCAAGGGGGAATTCAGGTCCTAATATTCAACTCGGGAGGGCTCTTCAGATATGCATTTGTTAACTATTAACGAATGAGCATTTGGTGAGACCGAATAGACTCTAGACTTCAACCAAATCCATTTGTTTGAAATTGAGTAGATGTTTTCCAACATCTACTCGTTTGGGCGTCAGTTTTGCAGTGTAACTGCTAATGCCTATAATGGTCGTGTTTATCTGTCATGTCATTCTGCATTTACGTCAGTTGTACAATTATAGATTGGCTAGAGATATAAATTCCATTTTCGGACTCATAATGATGACACAATACTTGATAACTTCACTGGCTCTGTCTGCAACTGTTTATCTCTTGTCCGAAATTATGGTATTCACGAGCGATTTTCTAAAACTGAGTGGTTATTTGGGATTCCTATTTCTGCAGATATTGATAGTTTGTTATGCTGGCCATCGTACGTACTTGGAGGTAATCACAATGAATTAATAATCCAATTTTCGAAGAAAATAGCTATTATTCCTCGGTAACAAGCCCGATTGTTATAGTTTGATAGTATTGCAAATGTTTCGTACACTTCTGATTGGATCACACTCAGTGAAACCAGTAAGCAATCAATGAAGCTGATGCTGGTCAATGCTAAGAAACCCTTGATTTTCGATTGCGGTGGTTGCTGAAATTGGATATAGAGGCATTCAAAAACGTATGTATTAAGGAAATAAAAAATAAGGAATTTGAATAAAATCTAATGGACAATTGTCAAGAAGTTGATGTTTATGAATGACGATCATCTTTTTCAGATACTTATACTGGCTTATTCCATCTACAATCTACATTTTTGTAACTGAAAAATATTGTTTTTTAGTGTTTATATAATAATAGCGATAATGAGTCATATTTATTTATTGCCATTGGTGCACGACAACCTTACTTCTTCAAGTGAATGTTGAAATATTAGGGCAATTTCTCTGATTTCTAAATCGGTTTTAATATCATGGTGCAATATTTTTATCCAGCAATGATGTGAATGATATGGCAACGGACGAAAGTGAAAATTTACTAGACAGTGTCTGGTAAAAAAAATGCTTCTTCGTTGCAGAAAAATTTCTAGATATGCATCATATATTTCTTTTTATTAGATAACCTGCTTTTCAGGGAATGTGGCAGTGGGAGATTTCTGCATTTTAGTGTAATGAATGCAATAACAAAGATATTTAATTCAGTGAACAATTATAACATCAGATTATATATATGCGTAGTGTAACACTCTTAACTACTGTAACTTGTGGAAAGTTTGAAAGAATTCTCGATACATTACAACCTCGTTTATTCGAAGTAATGTGGGGAAGAGGTACCTGGGATAAGCGAAAACTCGGATAACACGGAAGAAATAAAAAAAATCGAAAATTTTAATCATTTTTTATGTATTTGAAATGGTAGAATGGTAGAATGGTTTCCTTTTTTGCAACATGACACTGTTCGTTCATTGATTGTTGAAGGCTAATTATTAATTTTTAGCTCGCAACTGAAGTGCGCACAAAACGCGTTGTAACAAGTTTATGCGGCTCCAACCGTTTTATCCGAGTATTTCCGCATTATCTATCCGAGCAAGTCCGTTGCCTCGGATAGCGCAGAGGTTCAGTTGATCAAAGGCCGGATAAACGAGGATGTACTGTAGTTGGATTTGGAAAATTTTTTGTCAATGCGAATTTTCTAAGATGAAAAAACTGAAAAATTCGGCAATTGTGGGAAATCAAAATTGTAGCTTGTGCCAGCACAGAAGGCCTAAAAATTGCAGATTTCACGGTCAAGTGTACGGCTGGATCTCCCTTTTTTTTATCATTCACGGACGAATAATTAATTTTTTTCCAAGTAAAATGTTTTTCACATTCTCTAACTTAAGATAAAAAACTGACCAAATGAACTATTCAATAAGACCAAATACAGACTAACATAGGAAAAAACTCTCCAGACCAAGTCGATGTTTGGCCTAACAGTTGCATACCCAGGTCAAAAACCGACCTGGAACCGAATCCGAAAACCGTTCAAGTCACGGAGTCCAAATTTTTCGACTCGGAAAGTCATTGTTAAAAATCTGTTGAATTTTGTTAATTCCCAGGGTGGCGACGAAAGGGGAAGTGCAGGAATGAACTTGTTTGTAAGAACAGTATAGGGCGAATTTGTTCACAAATTACACCGGTGATTTTGGTCTGAGCCAAGTCAATTTATTTACAATAATTTAGATGGACTGCACAAATAAATAAACGAACTGTTGAAGTTCAAGTTAAATTTTAGTATCGATAATTGTCTTTGATAATTATCTGATAATGTTCGTTGAAGCACTGGTGAATTTACACTGATAATGTTCACTAACCCGAGTAGAGGATTTGGTTCTGATTGGACGTACAAAGGTCTTTCAAGATCTCTCCAGACCTAGATGGACCTGGTAAGTCCTAATCAGTTCTGCGACGTACTTTTCCAGAGACCTTTCGAATCCTCAGTTCTTTTCGGTCCTGAGAGGTCCTCCTCGATGCTACCGAGGACGCGTGATTTTACGAGCGGGTGAAGGGGAAGGCATGTATGCGGAGGGTTGAAATTTGTAGCCAACGAGGAGACAGGGCTGCAGAATATATTTTAGCCACCCCCATCTCCCCGTTTGCAGGCGGTGTTTAAATAAAAAATAGTGAACATTGATTATGTATTTATTGACCGCCTGATGCCAATGAAACCCAGGGAGGTGACAGAAAAGGGGAAAAAAAATTTTTCATTTTCACGTGGGTCAAGGGTGAAAGTCGATTTTCGCCAAGATTGAATTTTTTCACCAAGTGACACTTGATTCTGTATTTTCTAACAATTCTGATGCCAATGAAACCCCCGAAGGCGTAACAAAAGTCGAAATAACATTTTTTTTTTCACCCCGAGCCAGAGTCAGATTTTGTGTTTTTCCAGAAGGAAAGTCGGCTTTCGCTAAAATCGAATTTTACCCGGGTGAACGTTGCTTCCAACTATTTAAGCGACGCTATTCAGAACTCTCAAAAGTATGTGGAAAAAGTGAAAATTGAAAAAAAAAAATTTCACACGAAGCCAAAGGGTCAGATCTTGGATTTTTCCAGGGGGAAAGTCGACTCTAACTATTTAAGTGACGGGCTATTCAAAACTGTCAAAAGTATGTGGAAAAAGTGAAAACTGGAAAAGTTTTTTTTCAAATTTTCAAAGGGTCAGATTTTTCGTTTTTCCCGGGGGAAAGTCGACTTTCGCCAAACTCGAATTTTTTAGCCGGGTGAACGTTGATTCCAAGTATTTAATCGCCAGGCTAGACAGAACTGTCAAAAGTATGTGGAAAAAGTGAAAACTGAGAAACCGTTTTTTTTGGCACCAGCCAAAGGGTCAGATTTTCGGGGTTTCCGGGGCAAGTGGATTTTCGCCAAAAT
>NW_021680605.1:15231-15512 GCF_001412515.2 Diachasma alloeum | reverse complement strand
TCAAAAGTATGTGGAAAAAGTGAAAACTGCGAAACCGTTTTTTTTTGCGCCAGCCAAAGGGTCAGATTTTCGGATTTTCTGGGGCAAGTGGATTTTCGCCAAAATCGAATTTTTTAGCCGGGTGAACGTTGATTCCAACTATTTAAGCGACGGGCTATTCAGAACTATCAAGAGTATGTGGAAAAAGTGAAAAAGGAAAAAAATTTGTTTTCACCGGAGGCCAAAGTGTCGGATCTTGGATTTTTCCGGGGGGAAAGTCGGTCCAAGGGTCACAAGGGTCA
>NW_021680605.1:0-15026 GCF_001412515.2 Diachasma alloeum | reverse complement strand
TTTCGCCAAAATCGAATTTTTTAGCCGGGTGAACGTTGATTCCAACTATTCAAGCGCCGAGCTAGTCAGAACTGTCAAAAGCATGTGGAAAAAGTGAAATCTGAGAAACCGTTTTTTTTGGCGCCAGCCAAAGGGTCAGATTTTCGGGTTTTCCGGGGCAAGTGGATTTTCGCCAAAATCGTTTTTTTTTAGCCGGGTGAACGTTGATTCCAAGCATTTAAGCGACGGGCTATTCAGAACTATCAAAAGTATGTGGAAAAAGTGAAAAATGAAAAAAAAAATTTTTCACCGGAGGCCAAAGTGTCGGATCTTGGATTTTTCCGGGGGGAAAGTCGGTCCAAGGGTCACAAGGGTCAAAGTGTCAGATCTTGGATTTTTCGCCAAAATCGAATTTTTTAGCCGGGTGAACGTTGATTCCAACTATTTAAGCGACGGGCTATTCAGAACTATCAAAAGTATGTGGAAAAAGTGAAAAATGAAAAAAAAAATTTTTCACCGGAGGCCAAAGTGTCGGATCTTGGATTTTTTCGGGGGAAAAGTAGGTCCAAGGGTCACAAGGGTCACAAGAGTCAAAGTGTCAGATCTTGGATTTTTTCCCAAAATCGCATTTTTTAGCCGGGTGAACATTGATTCCGACTATTTAAGCGCCAGGCTTGTGAGGAACCTCACAGATGAGGAACAAAGCGAAAATTTTTATGTTAAAATTATTTTAAGAAAGAGTTTTCTTTTACGAAATAAACGTAAAATTGAATTTTTATGGGAAGCTAAATTTTCATTTTTTATTCCGGTAATAATAATTTAACTATTATCAATATTGTTTAAATTACTGGGGGGAATTTTGAACAAACTATTGATAAAGAGAATGAGACGATGTGGAAAATTTTTGAGTGATAAGGTGAAAAATGGGGAATTAAAGAATCGCGAAGGAAGTTTCTCGCAACAGGAAAATCACCGGACGAAATGGAATTACTGAAGGTTTTATTTTGTGACAAAAACGAGCACAAATTAATAAATAAAAATTTATCTTTTGATTGACATCCGTAGGGAATTATTAAAACTGCAAAATGAACCATGAAATAAAATTTAATGAAAAGAACTTAACGTTTTAGAGACCGGGGAAAATTGAATGGGAACACAGTGTGTCAGAGAGAGAGGGACAATAAAGGGAGAACGATAGACCGAGTAGAAATTTTAAATCGGTGCGTTGCCACGGTGCGCACCAGAGGGCGAAAGGTAGCTTTCATGTCTTCGCGTGCCGCATCACGGGGAGTTGATAAAGGCTCGGCGTGAGGGCACATCCGACACCTTTCAATCTCGTCTCGGTCAAGGTGGTTAATTTTTGCGAGCGGACCCTAAAGGACTGTTCATTGAGTCACGCGTTGATGGGAATGCCTCTTAATAAGGTCATTCCTTTAAAATTTTGCGAGCGGACCCTTGAGGACTGTTCATCGAGTCACGCAAAGTAGGAGAAGGCACCGAGCCAGTAGATTCCAGTTTGTGGAGGGCCCGGAAACCCCCTCCTTTTAGAGTCTCGCGAAGGGGTGGTCGCGGCCGTGGAACAGTCGAGTCATTGAGGGGTGGGATATTTGTCTCTCTCTGGAGGGGGGAACAGCTGACGCTCGTTCTCCCGCTCACCCATTTAATTGTATCACCTATTATATTATATCGACGCGCCGTGTTGTAGGATACGAGTTTACCGACGATGAGTGGACATTTGAATGGGGAAATTTTGAAGTCTCAGGTAATTTAGACGTTGATTCAGAAATTGGGATTTAGCTAATGAATTATATTTCTTATTTAATTAAAGGCCGCGTTGAGAGAATTCCGTTCCGCACTGATGATCAATAGAGTGGATATTTTGTGTTTCCTTATAACTTGTTTAATTTTGTATCTCTTGAATGAAATAAAAATGTTAATTTTGCTTTACTTAACAATAAAAAGAGTGAGAGAAGCTATGATTCCAATTATGAAAGAGTGAAATTGACTGCTAGTCATTTCCGAAAACCTGAGTGATCCGCTTCTTTCTATTAATTAGAAAAGATTACTAATAGAGCAAATGAAGTCCGAATAATTAATGATAAGTTGCATATCCCGATGTAAAACCGAACAATTTAGAAGCATAGTAGAATAAAATTGATAAAATCCAATTTGAGTAGAATAAACTGGGTGTAATTAGATGTGTCGCGTGATCGGTGCACTCGGTGTGGTAGCGCAATATAAATCGAACCCTGTGCATTTTGGAACCTGTGTTGCCCCGCGGGTTTAGCGTACTTGGAGCTTGTGGCTAAGGCTGGGTCCGGTGTACCCCGAATCCAGCTCACTTGATCCAGGCGTGAATTCGTTGAGGGGCGCGCTCAGTACATTGCATAATTCGAACTCGAGTTACATATCACCAATAGTGTATCCTGGTCCGATGCATTTGATTATCCCAAAAATATTTAGTAATATTCCGACATTTGCAACTTGAATTTTAGACGTTCATTTTTGCTGTGGAACTTGAAACCACATAAAAAAAAAGATATTCAAAATATAAATGCAGCGATTATTTAATAAAAGAATCTTGACAGAAGGAAAGAAATTTTCTACTCGGCTAATTGAAAGTCGATGAAGGACGAAAATTAATTGCCTTCATAAGTTACCGTAAAGATTCACCGAGAATCCGGGGGAAATAAAAGATATTCTCTGCTCGAATACTTGGAAGTTCAATGGATGACGAGAATAATTCCCATAAGAAATTTGGATAGGAAAAACTAGAAATTCTCTGCTTGAATATTTGGAAATTCAATGAATGATGAGAATAATTTCCTTAAGAATTTGAATTAGTAATCCTGGGTTTTATTAGCTAATTAGAGATAATTTTGGGGTCATCGTCGTAAACCGTATCCGCAACCTGAATTTTTCCGGCGACGTGACAAGAAATTATCGCTAACGACAAGCTGGTCGAGCCCTGGCTGATTATCCGTGAAACCCGAAAACCGTGTGGACCAGAAGGAATCTCCGATCAACGAGGGAATTTTGGGACAGGAAAACTGGAAATTTAAAAATAAATCTCTGAAACCCGGAAAACTAATAATTAACAAACACGTCGAACCTGTGCTCTAATTTTTATTTAGGACCCTGGCTTCTGAGCAACGAGCACCATAAAATTAACAAAGGGGAAAATACATTCTAGACGTTAAATTTCAAAAAGTTCGTTACAGGCTTGTCAGAACTGTCAAAAGGATGTGGAAAAAGTGAAAACTGAGAAACCGTTTTTTTTGGCCCCAGCCAAATGGTCAGATTTTCGGGTTTTCCGGGGCAAGTAGATTGTCGCCACAATCGAATTTTTTATCCGGGTGAACGTTGATTCCAACTATTTAAGCGACGGGCTATTCAGAACTATCAAAAGTATGTGGAAAAAGTGAAAANAGCCGGGTGAACGTTGATTCCAACTATTTAAGCGCCGTGCTAGTCAGAACTGTCAAAATTATGTGGAAAAAGTGAAAACTGAGAAACCGTTTTTTTTGGCCTCAGCCAAATGGTCAGATTTTCGGGTTTTTCGGGGCAAGTGGATTTTTTCCCAAAATCGAATTTTGTAGCCGGGTGAACGTTGATTCCAACTATTTAAGCGCTGGGCTAGTCAGGACTGTCAAAAGTATGTGGAACAAGTGAAAATTGAGAAACCGTTTTTTTTGGCCCCAGCCAAAGGGTCAGATTTTCGGGTTTTCCGGGGCAAGTNATTCCAACTATTTAAGCGCCGTGCTAGTCAGAACTGTCAAAATTATGTGGAAAAAGTGAAAACTGAGAAACCGTTTTTTTTGGCCTCAGCCAAATGGTCAGATTTTCGGGTTTTTCGGGGCAAGTGGATTTTTTCCCAAAATCGAATTTTGTAGCCGGGTGAACGTTGATTCCAACTATTTAAGCGCTGGGCTAGTCAGGACTGTCAAAAGTATGTGGAACAAGTGAAAATTGAGAAACCGTTTTTTTTGGCCCCAGCCAAACGGTCAGATTTTCGGGTTGTCCGGGGCAAGTGGATTTTCGCCAAAATCGATTTTTTTGGCCGGGTGAATGTTGATTGCAACTATTTAAGCGACGGGCTATTCAGAACTATCAAAAGTATGTGGAAAAAGTGAAAAATGAAAAAAAAAAATTTTCACCAGAGGACAAAGTGTCGGATCTTGTATTTTTCCGGGGGGAAAGTCGGTCCAAGGGTTGTAACGAACTTTTTGAAATTTAACGTCTAGAATTTATTTTCCCCTGTGTTAATTTTATGGTGCTCGTTGCTCAGAAGCCAGGGTCCTAAATAAAAATTAGAGCACAGGTTCGACGGGTTCGTTAATTATTAGTTTTCCGGGTTTCAGAGATTTATTCTTAAATTTCCAGTTTTTCTGTCCCAAAATTCCCTCGTTGATCGGAGATACCTTCTGGTCCACACGGTTTTCGGGTTTCACGGATAATCAGCCAGGGCTCGACCAGCTTGTCGTTAGCGATAATTTCTTGTCACGTCGCCGGAAAAATTCAGGTTGCGGATACGGTTTACGACGATGACCCCAAAATTATCTCTAATTAGCTAATAAAACCCAGGATTACTAATTCAAATTCTTAAGGAAATTATTCTCATCATTCATTGAATTTCCAAATATTCAAGCAGAGAATTTCTAGTTTTTCCTATCCAAATTTCTTATGGGAATTATTCTCGTCATCCATTGAACTTCCAAGTATTCAAGCAGAGAATATCTTTTATTTCCCCCGGATTCTCGGTTAATCTTTACGGTAACTTATGAAGGCAATTTATTTTCGTCCTTCATCGACTTTGAATTAGCCGAGCAGAAAATTTCTTTCCTTCTGTCAAGATTCTTTTATTAAATAATCGCTGCATTTATATTTTGTATATCTTTTTTTTTATGTGGTTTCAAGTTCCACAGCAAAAATGAACGTCTAAAATTCAAGTTGCAAATGTCGGAATATTACTAAATATTTTTGGGATAATCAAATGCATCGGACCGGGATACACTATTGGTGATATGTAACTCGAGTTCGAATTATGCAATGTACTGAGCGCGCCCCTCAACGAATTCACGCCTGGATCAAGTGAGCTGGATTCGGGGTACACCGGACCCAGCCTTAGCCACAAGCTCCAAGTACGCTAAACCCGCGGGGCAACACAGGTTCCAAAATGCACAGGGTTCGATTTATATTGCGCTACCACACCGAGTGCACCGATCACGCGACACATCTAATTACACCCAGTTTATTCTACTCAAATTGGATTTTATCAATTTTATTCTACTATGCTTCTAAATTGTTCGGTTTTACATCGGGATATGCAACTTATCATTAATTATTCGGACTTCATTTGCTCTATTAGTAATCTTTTCTAATTAATAGAAAGAAGCGGATCACTCAGGTTTTCGGAAATGACTAGCAGTCAATTTCACTCTCTCATCATTGGAATCATAGCTTCTCTCACTCTTTTTATTGTTAAGTAAAGCAAAATTAACATTTTTATTTCATTCAAGAGATACAAAATTAACCAAGTTATAAGGAAACACAAAATATCCACTCTATTGATCATCAGTGCGGAACGGAATTCTCTCAACTCGGCCTTTAATTAAATAAGAAATATAATTCATTAGCTAAATCCCAATTTCTGAATCAACGTCTAAATTACCTGAGACTTCAAAATTTCCCCATTCAAATGTCCACTCATCGTCGGTAAACTCGTATCCTACAACATGGCGCGTCGATATAATAAAATAGGTGATACAATGAAATGGGTGAGCGGGAGAACGAGCGTTAGCTGTTTCCCCCTCCAGAGAGAGACAAATATCCCACCCCTCAATGACTCGACTGTTCCACGGCCGCGACCACCCCTTCGCAAAACTCTAAAAGGAGGGGGTTTCCGGGCCCTCCACAAACTGGAATCTACTGGCTCGGTGCCTTCTCCTACTTTGCGTGACTCAATGAACAGTCCTCTAGGGTCCGCTCGCAAAAATTAACTACCTTGACCGAGACGAGATCGAAAGGTGTCGGATGTGCGCTCACGCCGAGCCTTTATCAACTCCCCGTGATGCGGCACGCGAAGGCATGAAAGCTACCTTTCGCCTTCTGGTGCGCACCGTGGCAACGCACCGATTTAAAATTTCTACTCGGTCTATCGTTCTCCCTTTATTGTCCCTCTCTCTCTGACACACTGTGTTCCCATTCAATTTTCCCTGGTCTCTAAAACGTTAAGTTCTTTTCATTAAATTTTATTTCATNCATTTTGCAGTTTTATTAATTCCCTACGGATCTCAATCAAAAGATAAATTTTCATTTATTAATTTGTGCTCGTTTTTGTCACAAAATAAAACCTTCCGTAATTCCATTTCGGCCGGTGATTTTCCTGTTGCGAGAAACTTCCTTCGCGATTCTTTATTTCCCCATTTTTCACCTTATCACTCAAAAATTTTCTACATCGTCTCATTCTCTTTATCAATAGTTTGTTCAAAATTCCCCCCTGTAATTTAAACAATATTGATAATAGTTAAATTATTATTACCGGAATAAGAAATGAAAATTTAGCTTCCCATAAAAATTCAATTTTACGTTTATTTCGTAAAAGAAAACTCTTTCTTAAAATAATTTTAACATAAAAATTTTCGCTTTGTTCCTCATCTGTGAGGTGCCTCACATTCTCCTCCTCCTTACAAAAAAAAAGGAATAACTCTATGACTTTCTTTTTCTGATTTTCATATTTTCTTTCTTTCTCTTACTCTTATCACCAGCCCTCCAGAGTACCTCCTAGCTCTCAATGTAGAGGCTGAATGATAATAGTTTCTGTCGCTAACTGAGCTTTTTTTATGACTAATTCAGTCTTATAATCTTTTTCATTCGTTCTGCTTTATATTAGTTTGATTCACAGATTAGTCTCCTTCATTGCTCAAAATCTTATCATAATAAAATACTTAGAAATACTGACATTTCTCGGATCTCACAAAATTATAAAAAAACTTAAAAATACTTCTTTGCTACTCAAGCCTCTCAAAAATCATCTTAAAGAAAACATTCCTCCTCACAACTTAAAACATTTTCAGTCTTCTTGAAGACACTAGTATGGTTCTCAACCTCTTCAATATTTTCTCAAAAATATTGTTCTCCTTATCGTTACCCATGACAATGAATAAACATAATAAATAAATAAAAATGCTTTTCTCCTCCGTTACTCATGATAATAAAACATAATGAAATGTTTATCTCTCCTCCGTTACTCATGGCTCTCAATATTACTGCTCATGTCTTAAGTATCTAGATCACAGATCTTACAACTCTCCTTCTTCCTTATTTCTATCCCCAGTCTTGTTAAATTTCTGGATCATACGATACGAAACTCCCTTTCCCCAGGTCGTCGTCTTAATTATTGTCCTCGTCTCTTCTTCTATGATCTCCACGTTCTTCCTGAACTTCTTTCTCTTCTTTTTCTCTTTCCCGGGTTCTGAGCAATCAAATGGTAGTGGCCCAACCGCCCCGTATGGCTTTTCGGGGTGTTTTACTTCCCCTTCCTCCGGACGTTGTGCCTCTGCCGCCTGACTCCCATTCGCTTCTTTCGGAGACCTAATCTCGCTCGCTTTTATGGGTTCTTGGGACCAAAAGCTTTGAGGACCTCCGCCGGAATGTACCAGGTCGTCAGTCTCCTGAGTTCGTGATACATCGGGTGATTCACTGAAGAATCCTTCACTACTCTCTGTCTTATTATGCAAAGGAGGCACACTTAACGTCGTGTGACTCCCCCCAGAGTATGAATCTGCTTCATCTCGATTCGGGAATCTCTGGGCTAATGCTCGTTGCCTCACGAACTCAAGGCGTCTCGTCAAATGATCTCGTGGGGGCGCGAGATCTCTACTTGATCGCAACGTATCTTCGTCCGTGAATCCACTGTCAATGTCTGTCTGGAGCTCAAGGTCTGGACTGTACGGTCTATACTCTGGCGATGGCTCACACACCTCTATTCTCGTTTCTGGTATTTCCGGATCATAATAATTCTCTATCCTTCTCCACTTAAATTTTCTCTCGTTGTCCGTAAGGAGCAACGTATTACAATACTGCTTAAGCCTTGGGTCTTCAAGTTCTTGTGGAGGTGTGTAATTCATCACCAGAACGGGCTCACCATTCTTGTCCAACCTGGTTCTCAGCATGTCTTTTCTTAAGTCCGTTTGTGCAACAAAGAAAGTCATTCTCTCTTGTCCCTCAATACTAGTCCGTTCGTTATTCGGTTTTGACTTGACAATTTCTGTTTCTGTTATCAATCTTTTACGCCTGGGGTAATTGTCGGAGATACGAATTGGCTCTACGGGAATTTCAATTTCTGGGACTATCGGAACTTCAGGTAATCTCCGTGGTCCGTTTGTCCATGTTTCAATTAATTCGTCCATACTTTCAAATAATTTTCTGTTAAGTTCTTCATCTGTCTCTTGTTCTGCTAATTGTCTTTTAGTTAAATCGAAAATCTTGTCTTCTGTCTTTCCCTGGCCATCCCGGCACTCATCATTCCTCTCCCCTTCTGGTCTTTCTCCCATTTTGATTATTTCTATTGTAATTTAGAGAAACAAACAAAACACAAACAAAAAAAAAATATTATTGTTCAAAACAAATAATAAAAAAAAAATTTTTTGAATATTTCGGTGACAGATCCTAGATGGCTATTCATAGAATTTCTTTAGATCTTTAATGTGTACCAAGAAACTAGTTCCCTCATTATTGACGATTTCGTATTCGGCGGGCGAGATTATTCTACTAACTGCATATCCACCCGAATATTTAGGAGCTAACTTGAAAGAAACGTGATCAATTGCTGACGACAGAGGATATTCCCTACGTGACACTCGCTCTCCCACATTAGGAACCCAATCACTATGTCTTTTGTCATAGTGCCTACTCTGGTCTGTGTATGCCTTGGCTAAGTTGACCCTAACTAATTCATGTAAGTCAGTCAGTCTCCTCAGCTATTCATCATGAGCTACTCGAAACCCTGGCTGGTATCCTTGCAGTTCATCCCTCAGCGAAGTTGGCTGGTCCAGCTCTCGTCCGAAGTTCAAGAATGCAGGAGTACACTGGGTGCTGTCATGCTTGGCTGTGTTCATAGCAAACATAAGCTCGAGTAGGAATTGATCCCACTTTCTCTGATCCCCTTGGATATATTGTGCAATCATAGTCTTTATCACACGGTTTGCTCGTTCCACTGGATTGCATTGAGGTGAATAAGGAGGCGTCCTTTGATGCTCAATGCCATAGGATTTCAGGAAATTCGTAAAGGTGGTCCCCGTGAATTGACTCCCGTTGTCAGAAATCAAAACTCGCGGTTTACCGAATTTTAGAATCACGCAATCTTTCAGGATCTTTACGATTACTTCGGAAGTCGCTTTTCTCATCGGTCTCATTTCGACCCATTTTGTAAATTTATCCTGAATCATTAGTAAACTCCGAGTGTCCCAATGTTGACCTAGTAACCGGTCCGACAACGTCGATTGATATGACCTCCCAGGGATGAGAAGCATACGTAGTGCCCATTTTACCAGCAGGTTGTTGTTGCGGTATTTTAAAGCTTTGGCAGCGTTCGCAGCGACGAACATAGTGCTTGATGTCGCGCTGCATGCCTGGCCAGAAGTAGTTCTGAGCTACTCGAGCGATTGTCTTTGCGATTCCAAGGTGTCCGGCAGTCGGTGAGTCATGGTTCTCATAGAGGACTTGGTTGCGTTTCGGTTCAGGGACGCACAATTTCCAAGCCTCACCTTGACGTGACATGTAATCGTGAGCATGATACACATGACGATATAAAAGATCATTCCTGATAGCGTAGTCCGGGAATCGTTCTGGATAGGCGGTGACTCTTTCCATCATGCTCTTGTACCAATCACACCTCTCTTCAGGTGCAATTGCCATCACCAGTCCTTCTTCTTCTTCATCTTCATCCTCCGAGTTTTCCATGTCAAGAGGTTGTCTGGACAGCGCATCAGCTACTGTGTTATAAATCCCCTTGCGGTACTCGATTTTAAAATCATATTGTGGAAGAAACAGAATCCATCTGGCAACCCTGCCCGTTGGATTCTCCAGATTTCTAATCCACTTGAGAGACTGGTGATCGGTAATGACGAGGAAGGAATATGCTTCGAGGTACATTGGCATCTTCTTAATTGACCAAACTACAGCCAGACATTCCAGTTCTGTCGTGGTGTAGTTTTTCTCAGGTTTTGTCAGTGTTCTACTGGCATATGCAATTACATGCTCTTTGTTGTCATGGTCTCTCTGAGTCAACACGGCTCCAAGTCCATCATTGCTAGCGTCCGTTTGCAATGTGAACTGAAGGTTGAAATCCGGTGGTGCCAATACTGGCGCTTCAGTGAGTGCATTTTTCAGGTTCTCGACAGCACCTTTTTGCTCTTTGGTCCATATCCATTTTTGACCCTTTTTTAGCATCTTGGACAATGGTGTCATGGTCGTTGAACAATTAGGTATAAACCTCCGATACCAAGACACCATCCCAATAAATCTCCTCAACTCCTTAACATTCTGAGGTTCACGAATCTCTGCTATCGCTCTTACTTTCTTTGGATCAGTGCGTACTCCATGGCGACCCACTATGTGTCCCAGATACGGTGTTTCTGACTGGAAGAATTTACTTTTCTCAATATTTATCTGGAGTCGAGCCTCTCTCAACCATTCGAAAACCTTGAAGAGATTCTTATTATGTTCATCCAGAGTTTCCCCAATGACGAAAATGTCGTCCAGATAAGCTCCGGTTTTTGCATCTAATTCGGGTTTCACTACGGTGTCCAGTAACCTCTGGAAAGTAGCGGGTGCTGATGTGAATCCAAAGGGCATCACTTTAAATTGGAACAACCCTTTGCCGGGCACAGTGAAGGCGGTGATTGCTCTACTTTCTTGCTCCATAGGTACCTACCAATAACCATTTTTCAGGTCAATTGTGGAAATATAATTGGCATTCCGGAGTTTGTCAAGCATGTTGTTGACATGTGGCAGAGGGTAAGCGTCTTTGATCGTGACTTCGTTGACTTTTCGGTAGTCAACACAAAATCGATACTCTGAGTTCTTCTTCTTCACCAGAACCACTGGTGAATTCCATGGACTATCTGACGGCTCGATTATTCCCTGTGCCAACATTTCATCGACTTTGTCATACATGATCTGGAGCATCGCAGGATTTCTCGGACTGTATCGATGTTTGATAGGCACTGTGCCTTCCTTCAAACGTATTCGGTGTTCAATCAAGTGCGTTGGACCCTTCACAGTCTCAAATTTCTTCAGCTCTTCCTGAATCTGCCGCATGGCCTCTTCATATTCGAAACTGTCAGTTTCTGAACTCTCTAAGACCATCAGCTCATCCTCACTCTCTGTACTTTCATGATCTGACCCTTCCTCCCTATGATCCACCCCGGTATGTTCTTCATCATCATCGCAGTCTTCCGCTTCTACTTCCATGAATCCCAATCCAATCATGTTCGCATCAAGTCTTTCTTCATCATCCTCAGAGCTTGAGTCTCCTTCAGGTGCAAACCGGATACCCAATCTGATTTTTTTCATGATGTCTACACCAATAATGATTGGCGACCTTAATTTCTCCATGACATAGAATTTACATTCTGCTGGAATGGATTCTATCTCGGCTTCCAATAGAATTTTTCCAGAAATCGTCACTGGTCTACCATCGGCCATGGTGACTGCATGATTAGTACTCTTCAGCTGTCTTCCAGGATTATTCTCTTGAATTGATTTCATTGTCGCGGTTGAAACGTATGACCTAACGGCTCCAGAGTCAGCAAGACCCTGATACGTCTGTCCATCAATTGTTACATTCAGGTAGATCCTATTATCATCCAACTTCATAAGCAAATTCATGTTGGATGTTCCTGGGTTGTTGATAGGCAGTGAAGGAGCACTAGGAATAGTTGGTCTGCCCCCAGCAGCTGCATTTGGTATCAGGCTGGCTTGTGACTGTGAGGAAGTGACGGGTTGAGAACTAGCTACCGAGTTCGGATTCTGGGCTGGAGCACTCGCGAGAGCGTTTGTTCTATTCTCTGGTTTACGCTCTTCCCACCATCGAGGTTTCTTACAGAGACAATCCTTCGTGTAAACATTAGGTTTCGCACAGAATGAACAGAAAATGATTCTGGGATTTCTACAGGCTGAAGTCAAGTGTCCCGTTTGACTGCACTTCCAGCAGCACGTTCTCCTGTCATAATTAGGATTCATTGTCGAGAGATCAATCTTATCAAGTTTCTTCTCATTGTCCTTTTGTCCTGAAGAACCTTTCTTAACGTCTTTCTTATCTTTCTTGTTTGAGACTGTCACGGATTGTTTTCTTTCCGTGTCTAGACCAAGAATGTCATTCTCGTAATTCATTCCTTCTCGCATTATAGCTTCAATGCTAGTTGCATTTGACCTCTTAATATAATTTTTATATTCAGGGCTGAGATTACGGAATATCTTATCTGTCTTTACGTATTCACTCATTCCTCCGTGTCTCCTCATGAGTGTTAACATCTCTGTCACGAAAACCCTGATTCTTTCCTTATCTTTCTGCTTCCTGTTAGAAATTTCCTCTTCCAACAAGAGTAGATGATCCTTTGGCAAATAATATTCCCTTAATTTTAGGACAAACTCATCCCAAGTTCTCCAGTCACGTGCGGTATTACGATACCAATGTAATGCTTCACCTTTGAGCATCACAGGAAGTACCTCCAGCAATCGTCCATGACTAATTCTGGCACTGAGTGTCAACTCTTCAACTCTCTCGATAAAATTCAATACGTTTTCCTGCCCATCAAATGTTACGTTCCATTTTCTCACCAACTCTACCAAGTTCATTGGCTTTTCACTTTCAAAACCGTAAAATTCATTACGACTCGGATATTGATAAGGCCATGGTTCGAAGTCTCTTCGAGCATGATCATATCGATCGAAACTCCGGTCTCTGTCTCGATGAGCATAACTTTTACGCTGCGGTTGTGGGGTGTAATAACCTTCACAACCCCCAAACCGATCATTGATTCCAGGCCTTGTTCGCTCTTCTCGAATGTTACGGTGTTTTCTAGACTCTTCCATAAATCTAGCTTGCTCTTCAGCTTCGATTCTTCTCTTCATTCTGGCACGTTCTTCCTCTTCAAAGCGTGATGTCTCTCTTCGACGTCTAGCTTCTTCTTCCAACCTCAGTCGTACACTTGCTCTTTCCTCTTGTTCCTCTCGTTCGCGTTCCCGGAGTTCTTGAAACCTAGCTTCACCCTCATCATATTGAGTCCCAATACCAAACTGTTGCTTATGCTCGGCCCATTCTTGTTCCAACGATTCATCCTGCCTCACACGTCCATCACTCTGTTGGTATTCCCAATCATGATAACTCTTTGAACCAGCCCCAAGGTCTCTATCATTTCTGAATCTTGATTTCCTACTCTTATGATATCCAAATTCCGAGTACCGATCATCATAAGTATCTTTCATTTCCCTAATCCGATCAAACTCTGATTCTGCATATTTCCTCTGATCCTGTGGGCTGACTTCTCGCGAATTGGCTTCACTTCGGCGCTGAGTATTTCTATGCCCCTGAAGTTGTCGAATAACTTTCTGTACCAACTCATCATCTGGATCCACTTGTGCATCTTCAATGACCCTAGGAATTTGTCTCGAGGAATCTGTGGCCATTCTGGACGAGGTCTTAGGAATAATCTTCGGAGGCAGCATCATCTTTTCAGGAGTATTTTCAGATACGGGTTCTCGGATAATGACATTTGTATCAATTGGCCCATGAATATCATCTTTATTCCCTGCTGATTGTTGTTTCTCGGTTTCTCCTCCTTCAGTGTCAGATTTCTGCTCATCCTGCACTTTCTTTGATGAATGATGGAGTTGTCGGGTAGTCAATGTTTCCTCATTCCCTTGAATTTCTCCATCGTCATTTTTCTTCCTTCTTTCACGGCTATTATCACGGCTAGAAGTATTACTAGAGCTAGGTGTGTCACCTCCTCTAGATCTAATTGTGATGCTCAGAGCTTCTCTTAAACGTGCCTTGAGTTCTGGTACTTTCCCTTTAATTGAAAGTCCTCTCTTCTCCAGTTCTGCTACCAGTTCTGGTTTAAGCATCCCATGAATTTTTGTCGCAAATTTCTCCATTTCTATTAAGGGTTTTAATCCTCCGGTATCTATCGGCTCTTCAGATGTCAGAGTCCTCAAAATAAATTAATCTGAGGGTTTAACACCCTTCAAGTCCCTGTTCGGGCGCCAAAATAATGTAACGAACTTTTTGAAATTTAACGTCTAGAATTTATTTTCCCCTGTGTTAAATTTATGGTGCTCGTTGCTCAGAAGCCAGGGTCCTAAATAAAAATTAGAGCACAAGTTCGACGGGTTCGTTAATTATTAGTTTTCCAAGTTTCAGAGATTTATTCTTAAATTTCCAGTTTTTCTGTCCCAAAATTCCCTCGTTGATCGGAGATTCCTTCTGGTCCACACGGTTTTCGGGTTTCACGGATAATCAGCCAGGGCTCGACCAGCTTGTCGTTAGCGATAATTTCTTGTTACGTCGCCGGAAAAATTCAGGTTGCGGATACGGTTTACGACGATGACCCCAAAATTATCTCTAATTAGCTAATAAAACCCAGGATTACTAATTCAAATTCTTAAGGAAATTATTCTCATCATTCATTGAATTTCCAAATATTCAAGCAGAGAATTTCTAGTTTTTCCTATCCAAATTTCTTATGGGAATTATTCTCGTCATCCATTGAACTTCCAAGTATTCAAGCAGAGAATATCTTTTATTTCCCCCGGATTCTCGGTTAATCTTTACGGTAACTTATGAAGGCAATTTATTTTCGTCCTTCATCGACTTTGAATTAGCCGAGCAGAAAATTTCTTTCCTTCTGTCAAGATTTTTTTATTAAATAATCGCTGCATTTATATTTTGTATATNTTTTTATTAAATAATCGCTGCATTTATATTTGGTATATATTTTTTTTATGTGGTTTCAAGTTCCACAGCAAAAATGAACGTCTAAAAT
>NW_021680604.1:406947-407073 GCF_001412515.2 Diachasma alloeum | reverse complement strand
ATTGGCCCACCCTTAACTGCCAATAACTTTTTAGGGGTGAGTCTGATCATAAAATGCAAGAGGACATTTCTGCTCAGAATCACCCCCTGATCCTAAGGTGTTCAGATGTACATGTACTTCTGAAAC
>NW_021680604.1:348773-406868 GCF_001412515.2 Diachasma alloeum | reverse complement strand
GAGAGAGAGAGAGAGAGAGAGAGAGAGAGAGAGAGAGAGAGAACAATATCGTTGCGCTCTTTTGTCTCGTAGAATGCTGGGGCGGGCACACACACATATGCTGCATATCACATGGATGTGCGCCCGCTTAAAAATCACTCCCCATTGGCCCACCCTTAACTGCCAATAACTTTTTAGGGGTGAGTCTGATCATAAAATGCAAGAGGACATTTCTGCTCAGAATCACCCCCTGATCCTAAGGTGTTCAGATGTACATGTACTTCTGAAACACCCTGTATATATATATATAATCACATAGGTATAATTCAACTTTTTGTCTTAACAATTAATCTCTCGTTTATTTCTAATTAATTAAATGGAATGAATTTTGGCTCTTGATTCAACCCAACTTAAACCTGATCCTGATAAAGGGAAAACTCGAAATTCATATATTTATTATAATTCGGGTTGAGTCAAGAATCAATAACCAAAGGAAAACATTACATGAATTGATGAGGGGAAAACCCGAGTCCTAATGCTCGAATAAAATTAAATAAATTGACGAATTGATTAAATGTATGTAATCCGAAATAGGAATATTATTTGTTAAAATTGATGCTAATCATTCTTTTGAATTACGATGATTCAAAACTATAGGTTAATAAAATTGAATAAATTGACGAATTGATTAAATGTATGTAATCCGAAATAGGAATATTATTTGTTAAAATTGATGCTAATCATTCTTTTGAATTACGATGATTCAAAACTATAGGTTAATAAAATTGAATAAATTGACGAATTGATTAAATGTATGTAATCCGAAATAGGAATATTATTTGTTAAAATTGATGCTAATCATTCTTTTGAATTACGATGATTCAAAACTATAGGTTAATAAAATTGAATAAATTGACGAATTGATTAAATGGATGTAATCCGAAACAGGAATATTATTTGTTAAAATTGATGCTAATCATTCTTTTGAATTACGATGATTCAAAACTATAGGTTAATAAAATTGAATAAATTGACGAATTGATTAAATGGATGTAATCCGAAACAGGAATATTATTTGTTAAAATTGATGCTAATCATTCTTTTGAATTACGATGATTCAAAACTATAGGTTAATAAAATTGAATAAATTGACGAATTGATTAAATGGATGTAATCCGAAACAGGAATATTATTTGTTAAAATTGATGCTAATCATTCTTTTGAATTACGATGATTCAAAACTATAGGTTTGAATCATCATAACGAAGAGATTTTTATATTAAAATGATTGTCAAAATATTCCCAACGGGATGAGACAAAATTTGTAAACTTTAAAGAACAATTTTTAAACATTTTTACAATTATCAGCAAGATGGATCATTTCCTGTTGCTGAGAGAAACTCAAGCGAACCCCTCATAAATTTTTAGAAAGTTGGAAACTCAATTTTCGGTTTTATGACAGTCTGGAATGTGAAGCAAAACAGACCCCATGCTAAGAAATGAAAATTTTAAATTTTCCCAAATGTACTAATTCCCCTGACACGTCACCGAAGTATCGGAGGACAATAGAGATACGCTGGGGTGTGCACTTGGTTCGCATTTGGCCCGACAAGAGCATGACCCATGTCCATCACTTTACGACCGGATTTTCGAAGAAAATGTAGATTTGAAAATATTTCGTACAAATTTACGATTTGCAGCTGGTCCTTGGCCTTCAAAAATAAAGAGAAATTCGACACGAGAGAGAATTCTAAATTTCAACGGTTTTTCCGTTAAAATATTATTTCGTTTGAAATTAAAGAAAATTAATATTTAATTGGATTTTCGACGAATGTCACAATACTATTTATATCGTAAGAAAATTTCAACAGAGTATCATTGAAAAAAATGTATTTATTCTTAATTGATTGAATTTGAAACATCACATTTGGAGAAACCATGAAAAACTAATTTTCGGAAAAACTGATGAAAAATTTGAAATTTCTGAAAATTATTATAAAAAAATTAAATCAACGGAGGCAGTAATCGTAACCATCGTTCAACTTCCACTTGAGGGCATCAGTATAAACATTTCAAGCCATGATAAAATTCATTCGAGGCCAGGAATTTAAAGATATCTGCGGAATTCTGATTCTCACAAAAAAAAATGTTTGCAAATTGTCACAAAAATCACAGCAACGATAACTGCTATCGTCTTTATCTTCGAACTCGTTCGAAAGGGCATCTCAACAAATTTTGTAAGCCGTTATTTAATGAATTGGAAACATTTTTTTTAGTTATCGTAANGAAGAAAAAGTTTGTTACATGCGTACATACACACGTACACACTTACGGACGCGATATAAAAATTGCATTTTCAGACTTTTTGTATCATAATGAGTTGATCCACTTTAAAAAATCCAGTGTAACGATTTCTGAAGCCTCTATTCCGCCTATCATGTAATGTAATATTATGTCTATGTATATTTTTTCATGTACTGTAATTTATTTAATAATTGACAAAATGAAATACAGTTCTGTACTATATAAGACTGGAGTGAAATTCCAGGGTGGAAGGGAGGAAGTTATTGTAATGACCCCGAAAACCGAATGTGGAATGTCGATGATTTCTGCACTTTTCTCGTCCTCCGGAATCATCCTGATACATTTTTGGAGACATGTCTGTGCCTGTGTATGTATGTGTGTGTGTGTATACGTGTGACCAAAATTTTGCCCAATGATATCTCCCGAACGAATGAAGCGATTGATTTTTTGAAGTGAAACTTCTTTAGGGAGGGTACGAAAAATTTCAGCGCGACACGAAAAGTGAAAGGTTTTGAGGGGAACGGGTTAGTCAGTAAGTGGGGGGCTAGTCAAGCGTAGGGGAGCCGCGCGTGAGTGAAGAAAATCCGAGGCGACACGAAACATGTAAGGATCGGTAGTGGGGGTAAGCCTAGAGTGGGGCCGTACGCCTTGCTATGCCTGAGACCAGGGATGGGCATTTCGGTCTAGAGACAGTTTTTTACATTACGACGTGAAAAACTGGCAATTTATCTATAGAATGTAATAAATGTAAAAAATGTAAAAAACTCAAATAACTTGAAATTTTGACATTTGATATTGAAATTGAAATTTGAAATTGGTATTTTACATTTAAATTTTGAGTTTAAACGTGAAATTGAAATTCTAAATCAGGAACGCAAAATTGATATTTGAAATCTGCAATTGAAAATTGGGAAATTCTGAATTCTGCATTTTAAAATGATGAACTCTGAATTTTGAAATTTAGCACTTCTGAAATTTTGAAATTTTGAAATTATGCGATTCTGAAAGTTGAGATTGTGAAATTTGAAGTTCTGAAATTGTAAAATTTCGAAATCCTGAAATTTTGAATCTTGAACTTTGTAATTCTAAGATTGGAAATTCGAAAATTTCAAATTCGAAAATGAAAAATTTGCAATTTTTAAATACTCAAACTCGAATTTGGATTTTGAAATTGGAATGCAAAATTGAAAATTGAAAATTGAAAGGGTAATTTAAAATTGAAATTTGAAATTCCAAAATTGAAATTTTGGAATTTCAAAATCCTCAAATTTGAATTTGGCTGTTGAATGGAAATTGATAATTGAAAATTTGGATTGGAATTTTAAATTGGAACTTTTAATTTAAAATTTAAATTTGAAATTCAAATTTTCAATTGGAATTCTTAATCTGAAATTTGAAGTAGAAAATCAAAATTGAGATTCAAAATTGCACATGAAAATCTGAAATTGAAATTTTTTATTTGCTTCAATTCCAAAATTAAAAATTTGGATTTTGAAAATCCTGAAATTTGAATTTCCATTCTGAAATTGGAATTCTGAATTGGAAATTGAAATTTGAGATTGAAATTTTGAATGAAAATTAAAAATTGAAAACTTCAATTGAAATTTCGAATTAAAACTTTTAATATAAAATTGAAATTTGGAATTCAAATTTAAAATTGAAATTAAAAATTGCAATTAAAAATCTGAACTTGAAAATTGAAAGTTTTTATCTGCTGAATGGTAAAAAATGAAAAAAGTCATTCAAATTTTCTTGTTATTAATTTCCTAGTATCCCATCGAATTTCTATATATAATCATAATAATAATGCTTTCTCAAGCATGAGAAGCGAAAAAAAAATTTTCAGGAAAAACAAATTGGACAAAAAAATTTGAGAATACTAAAAAGAAGTTTCACTTCTGTCGCGCGTGGACTCCACGCACTCTGTTTAAACGATGCGTGTTCATGTAACTTAGAACTGATTAGTTTATGAAACCAATTGACTCAGCGGTTTTTTATACATCCGCATAAAACTTGTAAAAAAATGCCAAAAAGCGTTAATTTCATAGAAATTCGACCATTTTGCCTAAGGTAACGATGTGATTTGAATTAATTTTGCGTAATCGATGCGTCTCCACATAACTTGATTCTCATTGGATTTTGAGCGAAATCGCCTCAGTGGTTGTTGAGTTTTTTAAATAAAACTTTTGAATTTTGAAATTAAAAAAAAAGGAAAGTTGCAAAATTTTGAATAGGGTAAACTTTGAAGTTGCCAATTTCTAAGTGGATCAGTTTCGGAGTTGAGAGCATTTTGAAGTGGGTCAAGTAAAGTGGGATTAACTCAAACTTGATTGAAGTTTGAGTTAACTTAAATTGCAAATGCGTTCTTTGCGAAATCTCCCTAAGGGTAGTGCCACAATGGATGCAATGCTAAACGCATGAAACGCATGAAATAATTATCCAACTGTTTTCCGAATATTTCTGACATTGACTAGCGTTGCGTATAGCGTGTGCTGCATGCACTGTGGCATGACCCCAGCATTCATTAAATCTACGAAGAAACTTTTCTGCTATGGGTATTTCCCCGGAGAAAAGTGAGAAAAAGGTTGAATAAATACATAATAAAAAAAAATAATGAAAGAAGAAATAAACGGTCGGGAAGTTATTGGTTCGACCCGTAATGGATCACACCCTATTCCACCAAACCCTACCGGTCATACCCCAAAGAGGGTGAGCGCGAAGCGCGTAACTGGTCCTGATTTTTTCATTTTCATTTTTATCTCCACTACTTTTATCAATATGATTCCCTGAATTTGCACTCTTTATTGGAAATAATTGTGTTTTTTCAATTCGACCTGACACTAGTATTCTCAAATAATCTCAAATAATCTTCAATTATCAATCTTGTTTTATTTTCATTATCAACTCTCAACAAACTATTCAATTTTCAAGGATTTTAATGATGATATGATTATCACAAAAATATAGAAATCGTAAATTGTGAATCCACTTTACTGAATCACAATTGATATATAATCATTAATTCAACAGTTACATCTAAAAGGCAATCTAAAAGAATGGAAATTTTTTACTCACAGCCGTATTGTTCTCCAAAAATTATATATAATACCAGAGCGACCTTTCCTTGGCACTCTCTTATTTCTCGAAAAAGTATGTAACGAGATTTTCTCGTTACGGGTTGAAATCCCCTTGAAAAGATACGTGAACTCTAAAATTGAGACATGAAGCGACATCTAGAGGCGGCTGAAAAAGCCGGGACTAGATGAACAGAGTCACAAACTGATGAAAGACCTAAGGCATAGCGGTTATGGGTGAAACCGCGACCCCTGAAGGTCTGAATTCGCCCAGCATGTACTAGGGGAAAAGGGGCCGACGTACAGGCTGTCCAACGGGGCGATTCTATAGGCTATAGGCTATGGATAGGCTAGGGATAGGGTAACGGCCTATCGTCGCTGAGATATCCAGACTAGGGGGAGAAGGCCGTAGTAAGATTCCGATTTAGTCGAACGCGAGCAATTTAAAGTGACTGGAATAGTCCTGTTGTGATGGTTAAGAAAGCTAGCGGAAAATATCGGTTTTGTATCGATTCCCGTCGGGTAAACGAAGTAACGAACAAAGATGCTTACCCGGTTGCAAATATGACCGGCATCCTTGATGAGTTGCGACAAGCCAATTATATCACGACACTCGACTTGAGTGCCGCGTATTGGCAAATACCGGTGGCAGAGGACTCGAAAGAGATCACTGCATTCACGGTGCCGGGAAGAGGGTTTTTTCAGTTCGAACGCATGCCCTACGGACTGACAAATGCACCCGCTACCTTCCATAGGGCCCTGGACGAATTAATTGGTCCAGAGATGTATCCCCACGTGTTCGTGTACTTGGATGATATCATTATCGTTTCAAGGATATTTGGGGAACACCTCACGTGGTTGGGAAAGGCCCTCGATAAGTTGAGAGATCACGGTCTCACAATAAATTGAGAGAAGAGTGTTTTTCGTCGTTCCGAGGTGAAATACCTCGGGTTCGTCGTGAACAGTCAAGGACTATAAGTCGACCCAGAGAAAACATTGGCAGTCGTGGATTTTCCCGTGCCAAAGAATCTGAAACAGATTCGTCGTTTTCTGGGAATGGCATCCTGGTATAGACGATTTATACCAGAGTTTGCATCCATAGCTCAACCGGTGACACTTCTGACCAAGGAGAATCAGCCGTGGTTATGGCATGACGAACAGCAAGAAGCCTTCGAAGCGCTGAAAAAGCACTTAACGTCGCCTCCAACTCCTGCTTGTCCCGATTTTTCACTGCCGTTAACCCTGCAAACGGATGCGAGCAGTGTGGGACTTGGTGCTGTACTCACGCAAGTACAAGATGGACAAGAGCGAGTTATAGCTTACGCTAGTCGCTCATTAACAGGCCTTGGAATAAAAAACACATTGACTGAGCAGGAATGTTTAGCAGCTGTGTGGGCAATTATGAAGTTCCGCTGTTACTTCGAAGGGTTACCCCTTCACAGTAATCACGGACCATAGCGCCTTAAGGTGGCTTCATGATATGAAAGACCCGGCTGGAAGGCTAGGGAGATGGAACCTCCGGTTGTTAGAGCATGATTACAAAATCATACACCGGAAGGGGGCGCTTCACCATGTCCCTGACGCCTTGTCACGCGCACCGGAAGGAGTAACGGAGTCACTCTCGATGCCGGTAGATACGGAAGATAAATGGTATCTCCGGTGCTGTCGAGACGTAGAGAGAATTCCGGAAAAATATCCTACATGGAAAATTTCCGAAGGACTGTTGTACCACCTGAGGCCGAAAACAATTGCCTCAGTGGACAACCAAGACTTGGACGAGTGTAAATTAGTTCTCCCTCGTGAAATGAGACGTGCCGCTATACGCGAATGCCACGATTTACTGCAGGCAGGACACCAAGGTGTTGACAAGACCTGCCAACGCTTGGCCAATCAATATTATTGGCCAGCGGTGTTTGAGGACGTGATGACATACGTAAGTGCGTGTTACGAATGTCAGCGCTGCAAAGTGCAACAACAAGCCCCGATAGGCCAGATGGGACCTCGCGCAATCGAGAAACCCTGGTCAACAATATCGGCCGATATTATGGGTCCCTTTATGCGTAGTAAAGCAGGACACCAATATATCCTAGTTATCCAAGACTTCTTTACGAAGTGGATGGAAGTGCGACCGTTGCGCAAAGCAACCGGTGTGACGATACGGAAAGCATTAGGGGAAACCATGATTTATCGATAGGGAGCTCCACGAGAATTGCTGACCGATAATGGAACCGAATTCGTGAATAAGGACTTGAAGGATTTGGCTGCTTCAACTAATATAAAGCACCGAACAACGCCGCCATATCACCCGCAAGCGAACCCCACTGAAAGAGTGAACCGTTCGCTAAAAGCTATGATGCGAGCGTATGTAGAACAGGATCACCGTAATTGGGACTGTCATCTGGCTGCATTTCGATTTGCATACAATACAGTCCAACACAGTTCCCTGAAAGCAACCCCGGCTTTCGTAAATCTCGGGCGAGAGGCCGAGCCAACAAACTCGCTGCGACGAAAGCTGGAAGGAGATGTCGAAGTTGAAGAAACTCCGACCGAGGCCTGGGTCGAGCGCATGAAGCGTCATGACACCCTGAGATTGGCCTTTGGGCATGCACGGACGGAAGCTAATGATCGACAAACACAAAGTTATAACTTGCGCCAAAAGAAAGGTGAATTCGAGGTCGGCGAACTAGTCCTAGTTTGCGGCCACGAGCTGTCGAGTGCTGTCAAGGATCGTTCAGCGTCCTTGAACAAACCGTTCAATGGACCTTTCGTGGTGACCAAGAAGCACTCCAGAAACTTTTACCAGGTTTCTGATATGACGGGTCGTAATACCAAAGACACCGCTATAGTGGACATGAAGCCCTATAGGGAAGCTTGGGAAGACCCCCCGACTGAAGAGTCAGAAGGTGAAGAGTAGGTACTCCTGGAGGATTTTTGGCTTGAAACGTCTAGGTTTCGGGTCGAAACCTCTCTTAAGGAGGGAGGTATGTAACGAGATTTTCTCGTTACGGGTTGAAATCCCCTTAAAAAATACGTGAACTCTAAAATTGAGACATGAAGCGATATCTAGAGGCGGCTGCAGGAGCCGGGGCTAGATGAAAAGAATCTAAGGCATAGCAGTTATGGGTGAAACCGCGACCCCTGGAGGTCTGGAGGGCGTTACTAGACTATAGCCATATTAGAATTCGCCCAGCATGTACTAGGGGAAAAGGGGCCGACGTATAGGCTGTCCAACTGGGCGATTCTATAGGCTATGTCGGAGTAGACTAGGGATCAACGGCCATGTGAGAGGACTGGTGCCCCCGGGATGCCGTCAGCAACAACTTTTTTTAGGTGTAACATAACTTTAAAAATCTAAACGATCTGCAATAACTTGATGAAAATTGAATTAAATGAGACATCATTTTCAAAGATATAAAATGCCATTCAAAATGATATATAAACATTCCTATCTAGTCGACTTTGAAGTATCGAAAAATTCAATCAAAGTGAATTTTTCAAGTGAAATAGAAAAATTGAATTTTCTCCTAAAACTCTCCTAAGTCAATAAAAAATAGTCAGAATTGGACAAATCAGATGTCAATTTGAAGCTTATTTGATGAGGTTTCGAATGAGATTACTAAATATATGGTTTATGGAATAGGGAGATGGATTTGAGCATAGAAACCAAAGAGAGAAGCCTGGTAACGCTCACGGATCTTTTGGATAATAATAGTATAGGGGAAAAAACTCACATATTTTTTCCCGTCACGATATATTACCGTGGAAACCAAAATTTAATTGTTGACGACATGGTCATCACAACTGTTCTATGATTATTCAATTTGAGATCATCGTAAATAGAGTATATAAAGAAAGAACAATCTTCTTCAGAGCAATACTTTTGTGCTAATTTCAAATTTATTTTTTGGCATCCAATTTAGCTGTATAGGAGTGCGGTACACTCTCTCCGCAGTCATCACGTACTTCTCTGTAGACACTACCGTATCTTCTGTTTCAATGTCAGTAAAACTACTATATTCAGCGATACCTTACCTTCATTCCTTCTTCCCAGGAAATCCAAAGGTCGCCCCGAGTCAAGAAACAAGCGACTGCATGACGAGCTAAATGATGTATCCAGCCTTCTTCCCTCAATTGTGTCATAATCGCATCGATCCATGGAAATCCGGTTTGTCCCTTTTTCATAAAAATTGCATTCAATTAATATACAACTGATAAAATGAAGGTCTGTGTTATGCCCCAGAATAGGGTCAATAAATTGAGTAATAATTTATTTACAAAAGTGAAGAAGGTGAACAATAAATTGAGTGCAACTTGCTTCACTCATTATTTTACTAATTCAGCGTTCATGTGCAACATTGCTGACTAGTGTCATAACATGACCCGCTTAATTGCTATATAAACTGAACTTACGAGGATACGGGAGTTCAGTCGCCAACATAAATCAAGCATAACACTTATTTTGTATCATCTTTGGAAATTCCTCATATCGAGATACGCGGTAGCGTATCGGCCAAGAAAAGTTTTGACCTACTGCGCAAAACATCAGGCCGAGAGCACCATATATCTATACACGACAGAACTTCCCCCTCCACTACCTCTAAATGATTTACATTCGGTATAATGAAAACGGGACGACAAATCGAGAAAGTGTCGTTAGTTACATTATATAAATCGCCTATGAGCTTTGGAACGGTGTAACTATGGCATTTTTTGGATTAACAGTAAAAAAGATAGGCGCATAGCAACGAGTTGATATTCACATTCTCGTGATTCATAGTATAAAGTGTGAGAATCAAGCTGTAACGTTGACAGCGCCGGTCCAACTGAGCTTCATATCCAACGTTAAAGTGTTGCCACCAGTACATTTGAATGTGGGTTGTGATTTTGTTATGGAGAACCACGCAAAATGTTTTTCTTGACGTTGAATCACTTTTTAGAATGAAACGGAAAATCGACTCGGTGTTCTATTTTGTTTTCTCTCGTCGAAAATTTGAATTTCATCCCGCCATATCTGTATTCATATGCGGACCTCGGACATAAAGGTAGTTTATGTACTGTTTGTGAGGTTATCGGTTTATGGTTTGTGACGAGGCACATTTCTTTATTTTTTATTATTTTTATACACATTTTTCCTCAACACACACAGCCCCCTAAAAACGTAAATCCCGCCACCGTCGGTTACCCTTTCCCTAGCTATTCCCCTCGCTACCCCTCTGCCCTCGCCCCTGGATTCTACGACGAACAGCCATCGAAGGAAGTCAGTAGTTCCGAATCACCTGGAGTGACAGAAGGAGCCGTCGCGCCCGAGAAACGCCCATGGATAAGCCTCGACAGTCCACCGCCGTCGAATTTCACGACCGATACGTCTCTGAATTGTGATCGCGGGCATAATCTCAACACCTTGATTGGCCCCGATGGCCCTCGAAGTTGACGCGAAGGACCTCGAGATCCTGCGAATTCCCCCGAATTACGAAGGAGAAGAAGGAAGAGAAGAGAAAAGAATCACTCGTGCTACAGCTGCCCCGTGGATTGCCACGTGCCCACCTGAGTTAATTCCTTGTAAATTGTAAAGTGGCCCCGGAAGTTATTTTGGTGGAAAAAAGAGGATGACTGGATAGATTGGAGTCCATCCCAAATCTCGCTTTGGAGCCCCTGGAGTCTGTAGGAGGAACGAAGGCCCTGAGGACTATTTTTGAGGACTTTTCTAAAGGAGGACGTTACTGTGAAGCCCTTTTTGGTCGACGTGAGTACGAGTTATCTCCTTCNACCCCCAACGGTGAGCCTACACATTCCCTTTCTTCCCCCCAGCAGAGTCATTAAT
Source organism: Diachasma alloeum (assembly GCF_001412515.2). Taxonomy (NCBI): domain Eukaryota; kingdom Metazoa; phylum Arthropoda; class Insecta; order Hymenoptera; family Braconidae; genus Diachasma; species Diachasma alloeum. The sequence continues at coordinate 395,690 of NW_021680604.1, read as the reverse complement.
TCATACATCTTTTCTTATTTAATCCCCTCGACACGACTAGCTTCTTCCCTTTTGTTTCACTTAAAATCATCCCTCTTTTTACGTGTACAAAAGTTGCCTGGCCTCCCCACTCTCCTAAATCTCGAATAAAGGCCTTTTTGACGTCTTCTGACGATCTATTTATTGTAAAGTTCAGAGAATGTCATTCGTTATTTAAACTAAACCTTTCATTTGCCCTCTTTCTTTAATTACCCTCTCCTTATTTCAGGAATTAGTTTATTGTAATTAAGGAAAACGTCACAGTTTGGAATGTGACAAAAGTGAGATGTGAAGTATTGTGTGATCAAGTATTAAATATCCGTGAATAGTTAAATTCGAAAAGAAAATATTTATTTTTCTCCCAGTGTAACAGAAAATCTTTTCATTCCGTGGAAAAAAATTCACTAAATTAAGTGACAGTGAAATGAGAATAATTTTGTGATTGGTTATAAATATTGAAACAAGAACTCAGAAGAGTCCATTCCACCCAATGTTTCCCTAATATTTTTAAAAACAAAAGAAAAACAAAAACAGATGTTTTCAAAAAGAATTCTTTGTGAACATTTTGTTTGACTATTTCTATAAGGAAATCAATTCATCTCTCCACGAAATATAATCCATATAGGAATCATCAGAGCAAAAATTGAATGAGGAACCAAATCAAGTCAGAAAATTATTAATAGACGATTAAAATTGGAAATTTGGTGGAGAGAATAAATCTGGAGTAAAACTGTTTATTTTTAAAAATGTTCTATCTTATGAAAAATGAATGAATTAAATTGAATTGAAAAGAAGAAATTTCACCGGATGTAAAAACAGTCCGTGCTTATTTTGAAAAAAATAATGAAATCTGCCTAAAAACACAAAAAAAAATGTTTTTGTAATAAAACTGGGCCAAGAAAAAGTTTTGTTTGATTCCTACTGGGAAGTCGAAGTTTTTGAAAAATACATAGAAATAAAAAACGAAGCCAAGTTAGGAATTTTGAATTAATGGTGATAATGCACAATCAGCTTTCTATAAGAAAAATAGTTCTCAATGGAATAAGTATTCTAAAAAAATTCTTCATGAAATAAAAAATCAGTAGGAGCAGGACCAACGTTCTTGGCGCGGAGTTTTTCAATTCACTGTCTGTATCAATCTACTCCTCCATCCTTTGATCGGCGCCAAGGACATTGGTCCTATTCCTACTGATTTTTTATTTTATGGAGAATTTTTTTAGAATACTTATTCCATCGAGCACTATTTTTCTTATAGAAACCTGATTGTGCACTATCACCATTTATTCAAAATTCCGAACTTGGCTTCCTTTTTTATTTCGATGTATCTTTCAAAAACTTCGACTGCCCAGTAGGAATCAAACAAAAGTTTTTCTTGGTCCATAGAAACACTCATAAGAACGTTGCCAAAAACCGTCTGGAGTTGAACGACAGGAAATGAGAGGAAGAATTTTCTTACTGCAAGGAACACTTAACGGATGAATTTTCACTTGATGTGTTTACAAAATACGCCAGTGGAATTCGTCATAAGAAATTTAACGGGGCGTTCAACCTGCTGAATCAGCAGAATGAATCGCTACAAGAGAACCGAGCAGATAACGTACGCATTCCGGCCGTCTCCCGAAAAACGCGTAATATTATTATTCACAAAACATGCGAAAATCATTTTTAGAAGACGAACCCAATTTTCTCCCAAAAATTACGAATTGTGCAGAATTTTGTTGGAAGAGTCAATAATTGAAAATATTATCAGAAGATTATCAGAAGTTCGATTGGATTTTAAGAAATGTGATTTTCTCAGAGAAGTGCCATTTCAGAATTTAATTTCTAATTTAAAGATTCAAATTTTCACCTTATTAGGAAATTTTGAGAATAGCATAACTTTCTTGAAAATGTATTTTAGACCTTGGGAAAAAATCAAGGAATGATTAATTTCGAAGAAAATAATGGAGAATTCAATAAGAAGTATACTGTTAATAATGAATTTAATAATTTTGTAAAATCTGAAAATATGATAAGGAAAATTGTGTCAGGTAAGAAAATTTCCAATGATAGAAACTTTCTTCCCTAGCGGGGAGGAATGTTATGCCCCAGATAAGGTTAAATGAATTAAGTAATAATTTATTTACAAAAGTGAAGAAAGTGAACAATGAATTGAGTTCAACTTGTTTCACTCATTATTTTACTAATTCAGCAATCATGTGCAAAACTGCTGACCAGTCCCATAACATGAACCGCTTAATTATTATATAAACTGAACTCACGAGGACTCACGAATCCTCGTGAGTTCAGTCGTCAACGTAAAACAAGCATAATACTTATTTTGTATCATCTTTGTAAATTCCGCATATTTATCCCTTCAGGATAATTATGAGTTAGTTTGAATAAATAAATACCTCTATTTCTACCGAGTAATATACCAGATTCCAGTATCTATCTACTGTAGGGCGATTTATCTCCAATTAGCAGAACCCAGGGATTCATCCCTAACATCTGTGTAGGCAATTCTTCAAAATTGATCATGCTTATTATTTTAAACGCATGTAATGTAAACAAATATAGCATAACGACTACTTTTGTCGGATGAATAATCATGCTATCCATAATCCAATTAGCAAAAAGCGTATGTGATATATGCACACGTAACTGTCTTGCCTCGACCACTTTCTTATAACAACCAAATGAACAAGGACGAGCAACCCCCCAGCCTGTACTCCTGAGGGGTAATACATATTTAGTTGCCTGATCGTCCATACCAATGAGGCATGCGAAAAAATAAACTGACATGTCAGCGTTAGTCATAGGACAAATCAGTGACTGCAGTATGACAGAGAAAAACGTCTACATTTGAAACGTCTCCATTTTTGTTTTGAATGACAGGTTTGTAATCGATCAATTTGATGGCTTTCAAATGTGGTTTGAAAGTGATATAGACTTCTCTAAAAGGTCAAGATATAATGGTCTTAGTGGCGATGCCGCAAAAGAGCATTGAAGTCGAGACAAGACGAGAGAACGACTCTCTTGTCGTGAACAGTCGTAAGACAAGACGATAGATTGAAAGCAAGAGGTGAGAGAACTAGTCCAGAGATACTCGAACTCGTCTCAATTTCAAGCCGACATGTAGTGTGATGAGTCCCGAAAATCATTTAGATTTATTTTCATGAATATGATACCTTTGTCCCATATACAGGATTATCGTTTGAGCTCCGCCACCCGTTGATATGACTCGCCATTAATAAGCCTCACCCACATAAAAACCTCACCCCATTAATAAAATATGAATCTCGTACACATGAACCCTCTTTATATATATCCCACCAATATACAGGGTGTCCCTAAACTGAAGGTCACCATTGTAAGGGTATGTTCGGGGGGTAATTCCTAGGCAAAAAATGCTTTGATACTTTTCAATCAGACGTACCCCTGCCGAGATAGGAGTGGTTGAAAATGGGCCAACGAGAGCCGTTAGCGGAAGGTACGTCCGTGTGGGCTATACGGATGTAGTGGTACCCCTCTCCTCTACGCGCCACTCAATTCCCCCACCAAAAGACAAACGAAAGAGAGAGAAAGGTCGTCTTTTCTCTCTTCACTTTGGAAATTGGGAGAGAGAGACCAGAAATTATAATTTTTTTCGTATTGGAATTTTTGGACAGAATAAATGCAATAATCACCACTGCGGTTTGATATGTACGCGGGGAAAAAATTTGTGACGATGCAATTTTTTCAAAATAAAAATGACACGATATACGCCCACTCTTTCATGCCAAGAATGGCGGAAAGAGGGCGGTACAACTATGCAGGCAGTTCGAATTTTCAAACAAATTTAAGAAAATTGAAGACGTTCGAAAGTCACACTGAAGGGTTTGAATTAGCGATAAAACAATTCTTTTAAACAAAGAGAAATTAATATCTCCTATTTTCTGGGTGCTAAAGACACGGGGGAAGGGAGTGATACGCATGCAACTAGAATTTTCGAACAAATTATAAAAAATCAGAAGATTCGAAAATCCTTCTAAGGAGTTCCAACTGGTGATAAAACAATTCTTTTAAACGAAGAATAATTGGTATCGCCTTGTCTTGGTGTCATGGATGCGGGGAAGGGGGGTATACGCACGCAGCTAAAATTTTTAAACTAATTTTAAAAAATTGCACAGGTCCGAAAATTATCCCAAGGAGTTTAAATTAGTGATAACACAATTTTTTAAAGCAATGAAAAATTGACAGACAAATTCAGTTTATTTTAATGTAAATTTTCATTTTTTCTTGCATACAACAGAACTGGTGTATGTTCATATTAATTTAATTCAATACGAATGATTTTTTGTGAATAAGAATGGTTTTCTGCGTTTCATCGCTACTTGGACCGGTTAGGGTGATTTTCGAATGTTCAGATTTTTTGTAAGTTTAGTTGAAAATCCTAGTGGTATACATACTCCACCCCCGCGGCTTTGAAATCAGAGAAAAGGCGATACTACTTATTCTTTTTTTACACGAATTATTTTATCATTAATTGCAACACCTCATGGTGATTTTTGAATCTCCTGATTTTTTTTTTCATTTTTTGAAAATTCTCCCCGTATGCGTACTGCTATCAACACACCCTCCCCCCTCCCCCACCGCCCCCTTTGCGTACTCGTCGCCAGAAAATGGTAGATCCGAATTATTCTTTGCTTAAAATTATTGTTTTAGCGCTAATTGGAACCCCTCAGAGTGTTTTTCAAATCTGCTGAATTTTTTAAAATTTGTTTGAAAATTCTAGCTGCATGCGTATCATTCCCCTCCCCCGTGTCCTTATTACACATAAAATAGGAGATATTAATTTTTATTTGTTTGAAAGAATTGTTTTGTCGCTAATTCGAACCCTTTAGTCTGACCATCGAGGGCCCTCAATTTTTAAAATTTGTTTGAAAATTCGAATTGCATGCATAGTTAGCCAACCCCTCTTCCCGCGTCCTTGGCACGAAAGAATGGGCGTAAATTATTTAATTTTCATTTTGACAAAATTGCATCGTCACTAATTTTTTCCCCTCAAGGTACTTTTGAAACCGCAAGGGTGAGTATTGCACTTATTCTATCCAAAAATTCAAATAAAAAAATAATAATGTCTGGTCCCTATCTCCCAATTTCCAAAGTGAAGAGAGAAAAGACGACCTTTCTCTCTCTTTCGTTTGTCTTTCGGTGGGGGAATTGAGTGGCGCGTAGAGGAGAGGGGTACCAATATATCCGTATCGCCTACATGGACGTACCTTCCGCTAACGGATGCCTCTCATTGGCCAATTTTCAACTACCCCTATCTCGGAAGGGGTGCATCTGATTGTAAAGTGCTACAGGACTTTTCGCCTAGAAATCCCCCTCCAAACATACCTTTACAATGGTGACCTTCACTTTAGGGACACCCTGTATAGCAGTAGTAGGTACCCCGAGATGGCGAGACAGTCCCTCCCCCTTTTTTCCCCCCTGGCGCCAGTGGGAGAGAGAGAGAGAAGATCCCTCTCTATCGCACAGTGTCGCCAGGCATGTTTGGGCCCGCTGAGGGGGGGGGGAGGGCCCACGTGCCTCGGTGGAAGAGGTGGTGGATGGTAGATGTTGGATGGCTTGATGGAGGATGTTGGGTGGGTGGAAGGTGGGTGGTGGTTGGGCGGTTGGTGCTAGGTGTCTGGTTGATGGATGGGTGGGTGCGGGGACCGAGGATGATGGGGTGGGTGTTAGGTGGATGGCTAGGAGGTGGGTGTCTGGGGCAACGGATGGGGCGGCGGATGGTTAGGAGGTGGGTGGTAGTTGTCTGGATGATGAGGTGGGTGGTAGTTGTCTGGATGATGAGGTGGGTGGCTAGGTGGTGGGTGTTGGGTGGGTGGCTGGCGTGGTTGGTGCTGGGTCTGGAGGGTAGACAGTGGGCGGGGCGATTGAAATGATTAGATAAAATTTTATGGTAATGAAAACATAATTTATTCAAGATGAAAAAAAATTATCTAGATACATGGATTTTACAATTCGGTTTCGTTATATTGCTCAGACGGTGGCGGTACGGGGAGAAGCCATTTTTTTATTTGACTGACTTCAGTAATTGGGGAAATACCTTCTTCAATTTCTAGTCCATGTAATATGCACGCTGTTTTTGTGGGATTTTTCCGAATGAATAAATCTCAATTACGGTGCTCCTCCATATTTTCGACTTCTCTACACAGCAATTTTTTCAAAAATAATCGAGCTTCTTCACCGAGAGTATAAACAACATGAGCACTTTTCACAATTGTTAATAATTGTTGATAAATTTTTTCTGCTAATGCATCTCCTTCAAACCATTCCATTCCATGTAGAAGATATGTCCGCCGGTCATTTTCTACCTGAACAGTTTCAGGTAAATCGGTGAAAACGTAAGGTGGTGCGAGGACCCAATGCCCCAAAATGTAACCAGCGACACTTGTAATTGCAATTCCTTTAGGTAGAAATTTCCAATCTCGACCCCGAAAACCAACAATAGCAATAGCGAGCTCCATGTTATCCACTGAATTGTTTGGGAATGAATGATGCGCACTCCTCATATCCGATGATTTTCAGCTTTTTCTTAGTATTAGGAGTAGGGGGAACGGGTCAAGGAGATTTCAAAGTAAGTATAAAAAATGTATTCATTTTTTCATTCGAGTTACATTTTTTCAATTGTAATAGGAATCTTTTGAATGTAATTTCGAAGTTTCGGAATTACGAGACTCTTTAATCCTTTCGATTACAAGAGGTGATATAATGTGAGCCTTTAATATAATAACTTCTCCAACAAACAAGCATGAAAAAGGATAAGTTACAAAAGGGCGATGTACAATTTTATTCAAAGTGTAACACAGATCAGAATAATTTTTCAACATATAATTTTCAATTTCTTCTTCATCGGATACACTAGTGTCGGACGATGTTTTCATGAGATCCGTCCATATGAAGTCGCCCACCACCTCGATGAGAGCGTTGAGATAATCTCGAAGACGCAGACCGAGCAGAACATCTAACCACTCGTTAACCCATGATACTTTTTTCCAAAGGTTTTTTATGGTCACGGCATGCATGAATAATTCGCAATTCTTCTGAGTTGATATTACACACCGTTGATTACGAGTCGTGCTGAAGCTCACAACCAGATCGCCACATTTGATAATACTGAAGTTTCGATGAAGTTCCGGGCCTTGGTAATCAAAATAATCGAGAGTATGCTCCAAGTTATCCCACAGTGTTTCCCATGTATCAAAGGCCACAGTAATTCTGCTACGAGAATTCACACCGTAAAGTTGCACGGATGGTACAAAGGATGAATTTTCTCTCAAATCGATGCCGACACTAAGTCTTTTTGTCATTGAGTTTTTCAATGCAAAATCACTGCAGAGCGTAACTGATTGCCTTGGCCATGAATTTCTTTCTTTATTATTAGCCATGGTTATTTCAAAGCAAATGAAGAAACTGAATCGCCCTCGCAGCTCCTCAACTCTTCTATACGTATGGAGCATAAGAGAGGGGGAAGCATGTGCGGTAGGGAGGAAAATTAAAAGACTACGCGGTTCGGCGGGCCGGTATAAATTGGTACATCTTCATGTTTTCCTGATGATGTCATTTCCATATCCTTATTATTTCCATAATCTTTTTTGGTGTATACACAGCTATATACCACCTTCCAGAATACTCACATAGTAGGCGTACGGAACAGGTAGGCAAGAAAGCCGGTAGCCAATATGATTTCACACAAGATTGTCCAAAACCACATCTTCTCTTGCCTTTGTTTTTCACGCTTTCGTTCTCCAATGTACTCCAGATTTTTTTGAATTTCATCAAGAGTCACATAATAAGATAAGACTCCGGGAATATTAGCATCCGTCACAACTCATGGAATATCTGATTGGTTATATGGTACATGAAGTGGTGCATAAGCGGAAATTTGTGAAAGTATGTCCGAGATATTCAAACGGATAGAAGGATTATATTGATATGCAGTTTGTTGCTCAATAACTTGATAATCCATAAAAGATGCGTAACATGTATGACCGTGGCAGCCGTGTTTCACATGTAAAATTCCCGAGCCCGAGAGAATCACTGTTTCCTTTGAAGTGTCCCCGCAAATTATTTGAACCTTTTCCTCTTCAGGTATAGAGTAGAGCGATGCCTTCATATTGTTCAACTGTTTCCAGTATGGATTGAATATTTTAGTAATCCTGATATCACAATCCTCAAACGAGTCATATTTTTCATTGGCTGTTAATGATATCTCGCAAATAGGGTGCATAGATGACTTGTAGAAGGGATAACTTGGAGAGCATATATGATAATTACGTGTCTCTGAACAGTGGGGCAAATCATTTTCATGAATAAGCGTATAAACGTCTTGCTTATGTGAGATAACTAAATAATCCGTACGAGGTTGAATGTATGCCGAGCCTTTTTTATTATCTCCAAATACCTGGAGTGTGGGTAATAGAATATTATTTTATATAAATAATAAACATTTGGGTCCAAAAGAGAAACATGTAATACGAGAAACAGTTTTCCGCCATGATAGCCAATGGAAGTCTTGGAAATTTTTTCGAACTCTCCAGTACGTACTTCTTCGATGGAGAGAGGGAATACACGCTCTTTATTATCATTATGTCTTAAAAATTCATTCATAGCATCCTCAAGAATCTGAGGTGTTATGAGTCCAGGGTGGATGAATCCTAGTTTTGCAACATATACAGAGTTAATTACTGTCTGTAAATTATCAACATAGGTGTCAATTTCCATTTCTTTATGACGGATTTACTGCTCCAAATGATTAATAAATGTGATTTGAGTAGATGTAATAGGCCGGTCCTGGCCGAAGGTCTGGACCGCCGGTTCTGACCCAGGAGTATTTGAGCAGGTATCCAAAGGCCGCCTGCAAGTGGGTGGTGGGTGGTGGATTAACTAATTAACGGGTAAGGCTTAATTAATTAATTAATTAATGATTTGATTGGTTCATTAACGGGGGATTGATGAACCAGTCTGATGAGTGGGGAATTACGGCTATAAGTCACGGATTAATTAATCAATCAAATCATTGATTAATTAATCAATTGAGTAATTGATCAATAAATTAATTAATTAACCTATCAATTAATTAATTAATTAATCAATTCAATCGCATGAGGGTTAATTAGTCTAATAAGTAGAGAAAAAAGGGTTAATTAATTGATATTGGCTTGATTAACTATGCAACATATGGTTTCCGAAACATGTTCGAACTTGCAGAAATGAAGCCGTGGCTGTAAAAATTTCCAGCGTCAATGGTAGGTAGGTATGTGAACTCAGGGGTGTCGCCCTAAAGAAAAAACCATGTGCATTCATAGTAGGTGATTGAGAATAAAAGACCGGGAGTCCTACAATTTTAAAATTCTCCTAGCAAAATTCTTGAAATTCTGTCATCATAAAAGAAACATATGTATTCTCAGTGGAAAGGTGAAAACATGTGTTTTCAGTGGGGGTTGAAAACGTGACGATTTCAACATTTTTGGATTTTTTTTTACTCTCAGGAGGAGGGCTAGAGGAGTTCATTCAGAAAGAACAAAAAGGATTCTGAAAATATTCCAGATGCTTTTCTAGGAATTTCCTTTCCTAGAAAACATACCTCCACTCATAAGGGCATCGTAAAAGGGAGAGAGAAACGACCATATAAGATCACAAATTGGGGAGGTCTACGTCAGTTCATCCCGCTGCATCCATGAAGAACAGCTCTACACACCGACGACAAGCTTTGACAAAAATCTCCAAACGACGACAATAAGAGTTGAAAAAAAGATTTGAACGCCTGGTCAAGGATATTGAGGAGTTGAAAAAAATTATAAGAATTAAAAGTGACTTCGAAGTGTTGTGTTCAACTCTTCAGAAAACCAAAATCGAAGGTTAATTTTCAAAACAGACACTATGGATTTTAACAAAATCGATGCCGTGGCTTAACTCAAAAAACTCCCTCTGGTGAAACTGGCTAACCTGCAACCTAATGCCTCATATATCTTTACCGCAGCTTATAAGGCAAACACGAAGCACGGAGTTGGTGTTATTTGAAATTTATCAAATGCGCATTCAGTTTTTGTGAATAAGCGGCTAGCGAAATTCTCCGAGGAAAATCCTAAAAAATTTGTCAATTTTCAACAACATATTGAACGAGGAGAACCGATGTTGAAATATTTGAGTGGAAAGTATGATAATATCCGTCTACACCCGGATCGAAATATCAAGGCTGACAACGAAACTGATGAAGTGAACGAACTCCCTCTCGTGAAAGTGCATCAATTGAAAAGTGACTATTTGTATACCATCACTGCACTGTTCAAGTTCGAGACAAAACAAGGAGTGGATGTCGTTCTACACTTGTCGAATACTCATTCTCTGTTTGTGAATAACCGGTTGGCTGAATTCTTCGAAGATAACTCCAAAGATTTTGAAAATTTTCACAATCGCATTGGGAAGGGCTCACCAACGTTGCAGTACTTGAGTGATGCCGACGGTAGTAATAGTTTATATCCAGATCCAAGACTTTTATTCGAAAATGGGAAAGATCAGCCAGATTTCAAGAAAATCAACGATGAGTTGACAGAACTCCCCTTATCCAAACTGACTCAACTGGAATGTGATTACATGTACACTATTAGTGCAGCTTACAAGATCAAAACAAAATATGGAATGAGTGTTATTTTCCATTTGGCTAATACTCTTTCCATTTTCCTCAATAGAAGATTGACCAACTTCTTTATCGAAACCACCCAGTTCAACGCTTCACAGGATGAAATCAAGAGAGGTTCGGCAAACCTTTTCGTTTTATTGCCTTTTATTGGTAAAAAATTCTCACTGAAAAATATTACAGTGTAATAATTTTTAGAATAGATGAATACACATTAATTTTATCAAAAAATTTATTTTTGTATTTTTTTTTCAAATGTCATTACATTTCACACAATCTCTTATAATAGGGGATAGTCCATTAACAATATCACCTTCAGTAGTTGGATAATGTTTCTAAGAGAGTCTACATCTTGCAATCGTGCAATCAGCTCTCATAGCATCAATCAACTTGTTCCAAGCCTCATCAACAATGGATGCGGCGATAAAACTTATAAATGAGTGTGACAGATATATCTTCGACAGAAGATATGCAATATCTTCACAATCCATTAAACTCAATTTCCTCAATTTATAGTAAACGTCGGTGGATCGATCGGTTGATCGTACTATTCTTTTTTTCACTATCCAGTTTTTGAGTAGTACTACATTTTTTTGTGCACATGCCTTGTTTTCTTCCATGTAACTATGGAAACGACATGTACGAGTTGGGAAATATTTGAAATGAGTGAGTGAGGGGCAATCATCATAATATTCTTCAATATTCACAACTAGCGGTGCTAATACAGAACCGACAATTTTTTTCAACCACTCTTTTTTCTCTGCTCCTTTCACATAAATTCTAGCAACATCTGTCCACTCTTGCACTAATTGTCCAATTCGATCATATGGTCTATTCCCGGAGTTCCAAGTAAATCCATGATGATGGTGCTCGAGCCAGTGATTCACACTTCTGTACTTTGCTAGTAATTTGGAGAATGCATATGGAGGCCGGAAAAATCACACAGCAGGATCTATAACTTCAGAATCCAAAGCTATGTATGAGAATTCTTTCGCAATAAATTCGTTGAAGAATGTTCGGAAACCTTGAACGTCCACGACTAGCTCCATGGCGAGTGATGCTTTCATATTCCCAGCGTTTCAACTTATACACTTACCCCCACCAGTTTTAAACTATTTTTCTCACCCCACCACTTATGGGATGATAATGTACTACTCGATCATGCAAAATGAGGCAGTATGGAGCAGTGTTCTTGGGCATGCTCATTCTCGTTTCAAATTCTAAACGGGCATCTACTGGACCAAATTTCAAGGATTCATTTTGTTTAGAACAATCAATCATCACCAGTGGTGTAATGGTTGCAAATTCTCTTTTACTCAATAATGGATTGTTCATTTGTTGATCATAATATGACGATTGAAAGTTTGAATACATATCATAAAGTATTGAATACTGATTCTTAGTCATATCCACGTCGAAATTTCCATAAGGATAACATTGAGAATTCAAAAATAATTTAACGTCTGCGATGCTACAATGATCGAAATTACTAGCGTTTTTCTTATCCCTATTTTTTTGTTCTGTTTGAAAGCCCAGAATGATATAACGCGGTTTCTCGAGTTGAGACGCGGTTTTCACTGTCCATACGTGTTTTGTTGTCTCTGGAAGCATCGGATACTCATATAATTCCCATGATCTGGGGCTCATCGGTATTGCAGGATCTTTCTGGATAAAATTCAGCAACTCAATTTTCTTAGTATCTGATAATTTCACATATGGGATCAATCACTCGATTTTGCTGAATGTGATCTTGACATCTTCCTTTTCTGTTTGAACCGCGGCATTATTATCATTGCGAGTTCTAATTAAAATCAGCTCCTGTTTCACATTAACCATAATTTTTCGATAATCTTCAGCAAATGCCAGCATCATACTCAATCGGATAGATATATCGAAGCAGCCCCCATCATCCACTAAACTCAATTTCTCTTGAACACCCAACCATCCAGCATTTTCCATTTCCATTTCACCCAACCATTTCCAGCATTGATTCGGTGTTAATGAAATGAGATTTTTCATAAGAGTAGTGATACCCACATTCTTGACTTTATCAATCTCAATAGCATTAATTTCATAGCGAATCTCTTGAAATACATAACAAATAGCGTTATTCACCAATTTCTTACGAGTCGCTTTCTTATTATCCGATTTCAGCAGTTTACCAGTAATATCCAAATGACTTTTGCTTGGTAAAATACAGAGGTCTTGATTTTGTACGGTGATGCGAATTTCGTCGCTATTATCAAGCCCTGTTGAGGCATATGGCTGATGTGCATGGATCTCATAGTGAGCAATGGACTCTTCGAATACCGGAGGGATTATAATATTCAAGCTTTCCTCCATGGCGTCCAACAAGTAAATAAAATTTTTATCTGGCAAAAAAGTTTTTTCCACTTGTTTTCACGACCAGATCGAGACTCTTGAGGAACTTCACGTTCTGAGGTGTTAACACTTTGAAGCCAACACGTGAACTGATTGAAGAGAGGAATGGTTGGTTGTTATTATAGGAATATCCAATTTTGCGATTGTATACAATGCCCATCATTATAAAATGGTCTTGGTATGCAGTCTGATGGTGATTATTTCACCCCTGACATTCACCAAGTCACCGTCTTGATCAACAATTCCGAGCTGCAAATCGTTTATTGTTGTTACAAACACTGGTAAATAAATAACTTGTGATGGCACTTCTATGATTTTATTACCAGGGGGTACCGCTGGGAAAAATTCATGTATTGTATATACATTATCACTATTGTTGTATGCTCCCGTGGTGATATTACATTCGACTCGTAAGGCATTCACTTTAAGAATGGTTACAGGCGGATCAAATTCATGAGTTTTATTGGCTTCCAAAACTCTAGGGGTGAAACCGAGAAGTCGACCTATGAAATTTTCAGGCTTCAAGTCCAAATTCTTATTAAAAATCAATTTTTTTCGTAGACTATTATTATTACTTTTGATATTTATAGTAATATCGCTTTTTTCCACTTTTTACAATAAATTTTTCAATATCATCGATTTCATAACTCCCCGTTGGAATAGTGATAACTGTATCTCCTATGTGCAATTTATTATTGCTCGGATCAACGTTTGGAATGGAAATGAAGGTCGAAAATTCCACTAGACCGAGAACATAATTTTTTTCCGGGAAAAGTTCAATTGGAGGAAAATATTGTTCTTCCAACACTGATGATGCTCCTGAGACTGTCAAAGTCAATCAATCGCTCAGGATTTCTCAACATCAACTGATGAAAAACCATCAATGCTCGTTCTTATATAATCGTCCAATGAGAAACGCCAAATATAAGCTATTGCGCATGAAAACACCTCGAAAATGGAGAATTTTCATGATCGTCGCATATTTCTTGAGATCTCCATCTGTTAGAGCCCTGCGTGGCACCAGCGTCAATAGTTTTTTGGCTTTAAGTACCAGCCCACCCCCTTTTTATAAGGTTTAAGATGTAAGCCTTGGCCGAGTGCAATAGCCTCCATAGTTTCATTATGCCTCTTATTTTCCGTGAGTTGTTGTTTGGCAGCTTTGACACTATTGATAACTTTAGCAATTCCAGCAGCTCCTCCAGCCCATGCCCCTGTAGGACTTAAACCGGCAAATAGTGGTACGAGAAAAGGTAAAATTCCTCCAACTCTCGATGGGACAGGAATCACTCGTGGAACACTGACTCTACCTCTCCCTCCATTCTGTTTCACAGCTACTCTAGCACCATTGAGAGCCGTTTTAATAGCATCAGATGAGCCATTATTTAATTTGATTTATTTTTAGCGGGTTTAATGATTGCTGTAATGGTCACTCTCTTCCGCCTCCTCTTCTTCTTCATCGTTCGTTTTTTCACCCTCAAACCTGATTTTTTCACGCCCCTGCCTGATTTTTTCACACGCCTGCCTGATTTGTTCACCCCCATACCTAATTTTGTTTTAGCCTTCATAGCGTTGGTTATGAATAGAGCTGCAGCTTTTCCTCCGAATGTAGCATCTGGGGCTGAGACACGTCGCCAAGCTTGTTCTGCAAGCACTTTATCTGCTTTGTTTAATGCTACAATATTTTCAGGATTTTTTGAGTATACAGTGTCGTGTGCCTTGCAAGCAGAATCAAGAGGATTGATCCCAAGATCTAAGCTAATCGTTTCGCCAACTTTGTGCCTGGTCCACAATACTGATAGCCTGGTAGATGCAATTCAACAGGAAGGTTGTTGATGATTTTGTTCAATAACCCTCTCCCCTTTTTGCTAGCGCGCGATCTGTGCACAATCATATGCAAAACCGAACTGACCAATTTGGCTGTAAAACCCCCAATTTATAGGTTTTCCTCTCAGTTATTGTGGAGATGGAATTCAGTACACATCTCAGCAGCTTGCCCGTCATTAATTTCGATTCAGTTACTGCAAAGGATGGCAATAAACCGAACGGCTCATTGTTGCCAAATACTATTCGCGCGGTTTTCTGCGGCACATCAAGTTGTGGGAAAACTAATGCTTTACTGAGCCTCATAATTCACCCTATCGGTTTCAGATTTTCAAATATTTACGTTTATTCGAAATCCCTCAATCAACCGAAATACAAATTTTTACAAAATATATTGAAGCCCCTCGATGACTTGCACTATTGTCCATTCTCAGAAAATGAGAAGGTTGTGTCAGTGGATAACGCGAAGGAGAATTCACTATTTATATTCGATGATGTGGCGTGCGAAAAGCAAAATAATATCAAATCATATTTTTGCATGGGAAGACATAAAAATGTTGACAGTTTTTGTTTGTGTCAATCGTATGCTTACATCCCAAAACATTTAGTGCGTGATAATGTTAATTTCTTCGTATTATTCAAACAGTGTTTCTTTCCGAAATTTATATTTGAATAGTTTTTATAAATATCGAATGTCTCATTCATCGTCAGCCAATCCGGGTTTTCTCCAAGATATTTAAAATTATTCTAGATTCAACATTTCAACAATTACTCCGGGATAATTCCCCAAATCGAAGAAATTCCCACAGCATTTAACAATTTCAAACATAATTTATCTCCCTTGGGAAAAAGAGCAAACCAATCCTCAACCGTAATAAAATTCATTTTCCTGACGCTTAATTCTCTTCATTTTAAATTCTTCGGCCATCATAAACATAACATGAAAATGTACAATTTCGGGATCTCTTTTATAACTTAATCCGTTTCGTCGTGACTCACGTGTTTTTCCTCGGATTATCGAAATTACTAACTCAAATTCAAGACTTTTACCTTTAGCAACTTTTATGACTTGAAGGCCCTTCGTCGTGCCACCATAAACTCTCTTACCGAACTCAACGCCACCTCAAAATTAGAAAACAGACGAACTCTACGCGGACTCACCCACTATCTTCATTGCGATGGGCATAGAGCCTCTGACCGATCAATCACAATACTTAAAATTCCTTTTCTATCAATGCAAAGATCCCTATCCCGTCCTCTCCTCATATCCCAACGAGTCAATATGCCTCCTCGAAAGCATGAAATGTCTAAATAATAATAGATTTTACGTCAAATTTCCTTTGCAAGGAAAGCAATTCAACGAAAACATAAACTATTGAAATTGGGTAGAGAGAATCTTGATGAAGCAATCAAGGAAATTTTCAAGCCCATTGTGAGACCGCTTCAGGAATTAACCACTTAAAAGTTGAAACGATCCAATGATAGGGGAGAAAAATTCTAGTTGATCGACAATAAAATGCAATTGAGATCGATTGGCTACAAAAATCGACGAAGACTCGGCCACAAAAGTACCCCAAAAACACCCAAACATCTTTTGTGGAGTAGGGATATATCTGAAGATAGCTATGCAACTACTGTTGACGAATCTTTATTCAATCGCACCTTTAATGAGACAGTGATCCCATTCTCAAGAAATTCCCACGATGATACTATAATTCCAGACATTAACAATTCACGCAATCTCAACGAAAGTTAATTGACTGAAGAGACAGACACAGAGGAAGATGCAGACACCCTTACAGGGAAATCTTTAACACAAATTAATACAGCGAAATGGGACAAGGCTTATGGTGTTCGCAAACTTACACATAATTTTATGATTGGAGACACCCCGATATTCTTCGAGGATTATTTTATTCAAGTGAAAACCATGAAATACGCCTGCACTGAAGGATTACTACAGCTCTTCTTCATGAAAAATCCACATGATATTTTGATTAGTACAAGTGATATTGACACATGAAAACATCATACTTGCAGCTAATGGACATCAAAAAAATTATAAACCTCGTGGAGGTATTCGAGAAGTAAAGGGTGAAAAATATGAGAAATACATTTCACGCCTTGCCGGGTGGAGTTACGCCGGCAAGGGGCTTCTACCTGCCTTGATGAGGGCCCGGCGATGCAACACAGTGGATTATATCCATTGAGATGATCCGAATGAACTGGTGGACCGTCTTCGATTACTCGTGGCTTCGCAGGGGGCTGGAAATCCAAGTCATGATAATTAAGTTATTTCAATTGTCGAGGAACTTCGTGAGGCTGGAATTATATATTAGGGTGCACACATTCCCAATTATTATCATTTGCGAAATGAGTGTTGATGTGTTCGGTCGTCACTTAACCTCCGAGAGTGGCTCTTACAATCGAGGTCCACCAGGCGTTGTATATAAACTCACTGCTGAGGGCGATTATGATCTTCTTGATAAAAGGTTGAGGAATGTTGCGACACCAGTAGACCCACATGATGCTGTTATACTGGAGGCCCCGAATACAAAAATTAGCGACTTGCAAATTGAAATAAAACGGAAGTTTGTGGATATTAATAGACGAATTGGTAGGTTAATGAAAATAGTGGAAAACATACTCAGCGACCCGAAAAATGTCACAGAATAAATTGGATATTGTGACAGAATTGCATCGTCCAGCGCGGAGAAATTATCCTTGGCGACGAGTGAACATTCGTGATCTGGATGAAACCTGGCAAGCTGATTTGGTGGACATGACAGTTTAAGCCAAGACTAATAATGGAAATAGATTTTTTCTCACTGTAATCGACAATTTTTCGAAGTTTGCGTAGGCTGAGCCGATAAAGAGAAAAAATGCTCAGGATGTCACGAGAGCTAAGAGTTTCTTTTTTCAACGGGGACGTGTGCCCAAACCAGCCCCCTGCTACTTATCCAAACTCGTGTCCCCGCTATTGAAGCCGCCCGCGGTGCGGCGCTAGTAGTTCCCTGCTCTCACCGAAACGCGCGCTATATAGCTTATTCAAACGCGTGCAGCACACAAGTACATTTAATTGCGAAAATCCAAAGAAATACGACGGTATTGAATTGTGACATAGGAAGTAAATAAATTCGATCGGACAATGATTCGGAATTTACATTTTTTTCTTTATTTGCATATTATACAGGTTACGTTTTAGCGAACTTCGACATTTTTCTTTTCTGTTGGTTAATTTTTTTTTGCTCCAGATTGAAATTATTACAAAAATCTTGCATGCGTTTCACAACAAAGGTTCGAATTAAATTGTACAAAATGTCAGTCGCATGAATTTGACAAGGAAAAGAGAGGTGAGGATATTTGTACACATCATCAAGAATATCGTCAAAGATAGTAGCAGAAGCGCCGTGAAACATAAATCTTTCCTCTAAAAACGTAACAAACTTGTGCATTCGTTGGTTTGGATGAGTTAGAGGACCTTTCATCAATTCATCGGAAAACATTGCTTCGGGGAGGACAGGGGCTAATTCATCACAAAGTAAAGCTTTTTTACAAACGACACACGTCACAGTATTCATTATTTGGTTCGTCAAGTTAGCAGTCATGTAGTACAGCATACAATTCGTAATTTCTGGCTCTGTATAGTCGTGATCAAATACGTTTTCTAGTGACCAATCTGCTTGCTGAATTACTTCGTCAAGCTTGGCTTTGATTTCTTCAATTTTCTTGTGTACCTCGTCATTCGTTGAGTTCTTGTAAATAATTTCCAACTGGGAAAGAGTGATCAGAGGTTGATGAGGCTCGTGAATTGTTACAGTGCAATTACCAGTCTTCGGCGGTTTTAGTACACTGAACGTGGAGAGGATTTTGTAAATTTGTAAAAAGGTGGGAGTAGATGGGTGATCATTGCAGCCTGCAGCTTGACGTACTGAACCGAAAAATTTCTAGCATTAAAAGAAGAAAGTAAAATATTAGTAAAATTTTCACCCTGATAAACAATACAGACCTCAAATAAATTACTGCTTTCTACGGTCGCTTTTCCTATTCATTAGTTATGAAAAAATTGAAAAAATTAATGAAAACACAGTAGAGAACGAGGAAAAGAAAAAGAAGATGAAGCGATAGAAAATACATTAGCGGATAGAAAAGTGTGCCAAACCGCCCAAACCTCGAGCTTGTCCTGGTTCATTCTGCCTGTGAGAACATGCGGAAAACCGCACTCCTTGATAAGATAATCAGTCAGGTTCAGAGTTGAATGGAGCGTAACTCGAAGTCCTTCAGCCGTCTGATGTGTCAGAAACACCTCTTTCGGTATCTTCCTCGACTCTACTTGTTCCTCCCAAGCATCAAGTTTTTTAATACTGTCCTGAATTACCTGAATAGCAAAAAAAGTCAATATTTTTTCTCCTTTACTGAACAATATCTTTCTTTACCTTATAATCGATATTGTCAATCACTACTCCCTCCAGAGGCTGAGTGCGATTGAGAGCATCAAACATATTATTAATCCATCTACAAAAATCGGCTGTTTCTTGACAATTCTCCAATTCTTTTGATTTCGTTTTATACACTTCTAATGCATGAGCAACTGAATTACTGAAAATCTAAAAATAAAAGGCAAAAAACATTATAGTGCTCAAGGATTTAACAATTAGTTCTTATTAATCAATACTGTTATACCTGAGCGGCTAATTTGACTCTCATTTTTGAAGAATTGTTAAGTTCTAAGTGGTTAATTGTAATTCGAGGACAGAGAGGTCCACCCCCGAGTGAAAGCCTTTTTTTGTCTATTTCGTGTAGTATGTTAAAATATTCCCATTTGATGACGTTCATTTTGAAATCCATCTGCAGAATTGAATTTTTGTAATATTTGTTGGATGAAAAACTTTTTTTTTCATAAAAAAAATTTGTTTATATCAAATTATTTTACGTACTTGTAATGTTTTATTATTGTATAGGCGGTTACGAATTGTTGTCAGAAGGTGTGGTGTGTCTGAAAACACATACACACGACGTTTTTCGTCCAGCGGATGCTCAAATGAATTCCGGAGATTGTTTCTGTCTCCAGAAACTCCAACTTGTGACCAAAATTTCCTATTTGTGCTCGCTCCATCGGTGATAATACCATGAATTTTAGCTCCGATTCCTTCCATAAGTACTACCGCCTTTACCAAGAGTTGAGCAAGAGTAGATCCGGGAACAGGGCCACGTGATGCGAAGACAGCTATGGGTTGAGTATCAGGAGCACCCAATCCTTGGTACATGAGAACTAAACCGTGATTGGCTCGCTCTGTGAATTTTGTTTTGTTCTCTTTTCCACCTTTTAATTCTTCTCCAGTTTCTTCAACTTCTCCGCCGAAGTCAATTAATCCTGTGTAAGTCAAATTTTGACTATTTACACCGACACGCTCTCGTGTGCCTATTTCATCCGCTAGAATTATTCCGTGCTTATCTTTCTGATCTTTTCGAGCAAAAACAACTTTCAAAATTTCGAACAATTTAGGATCGAAGCCACAAGATGCGGAAATAGTAGAGAGATATCTCCGAATGGTGCGAACATGCGGCAATGGTAAAATTTCACATTCACGAATGAAATTGTACGCCATTGGTGATCGCATGTGTAACAACATACAGAGCAGAAGCCACTCCTCACTGTATCGTCTTCCTTTCGAATTTTTCTTTTTCGCAGCATTTAGAATCTCCTGTAATGCCACGGCTTGATTCTTTGTTATTTTACCTTTTTTTTGAAGATTGATTATGTCAGAATCGTCGTACAGCCGCAATTTATCCCTACATTTATAGAGCTCACTCTCCAATTGGACCACTTTGTTCTTCGCTCGTTTTTCAGCTTTTCGCGATGAATTCAGTTTAGTTTTCATTTTTGAGATTGCTAACCTTTTTCGGGGCGATAAAACTATTCGAATACGTTGGATGTCACCGCTCTTCGTAGCGCGCCTCACTTTTTGTTTCACTGTCTTTTTGATGCGATTACAAAATGCACAAATTGTGCTCCGATTATCTGTATCCACTAGTAATGTACACTTGTTATGTCGCCATATTCCAGTTACATCTCTGTGAACTATTGTAGATGTTGCTTGTTGCAATTCATTTTGAAGTCGAGAACCCGTGCAAATTTTGAAACTATCTATGGAATGTATTAAGTCTTGAAGTTGAGAAACCGTTGTTATTGGTTGAGAAGGAATAGAGAAATTGTTTTTGTTTAAAGGCTCATTCATAACATAAATTTGTGTCGTTAAATCAGGATTTACAACGATTGATTTGTGTACTATTACCGGCGTAACCATCTCTGCAATTTTCGCCATTTTCATGAGAGAAAAATGCATTACATTTCTTCCCGCTAGGTCCTTAGTGATTCCCTTCACCCACGGTGATGTAATGTCAAAATCTGTTTCAATTAGTTCCTGGAAAATCGCTGTCGATTCGCTTCCTTCAATCGCAAGGTTTGATTTATCTGAAGCAGGAGGTGTTACTGCTGGTGATGTTGGTGAAGCTGCCGCTGGTGCTGGTGTTGATTCTAGTGGTGGCAGTGGAGAAGACGCAGGCGAACGAGGCAGAGAAGGGACCGAAGAAGTAGGACTCTCAGGTCCCAATCCTTCATCCAAAGACTCCGTTTCACTTACAGCTCCATTTCTCTGCGAGTCTGATTCACTGACAATTTTTTTCGGCGCATTCCACTCTTTCCAATCTGCCTCGGACGCGTCTGCCGGAGTTTTACCACTTGGCCAAGGAAATACCGAAGGAATCACCCCTGGTTTTAATCGTGGAACTGTATAAGGTGACTGCAATGAAGGTGTGATAATTAACGACTGAGTGAGTCAGGACAAGTCAAATAAAACAGTAAATATACATACCACACCAATAATTGTTCCATTTGGAGCACGTAACTCACGTTGCCAAACGTATTCGTCTGGTAAAAAGTGTTTTTCGCAGATGGATCGTCCAGCAGTTAATTTCTCCCACCCAATAGCCTTTTTCCACTCATCTACTCGATTTTTTGGCACCGTAAAGAAATGAAACGATTGAGGATTACTTTTGTATCCCGATTTACAATTTGGAACTGCACACGAAGGCATGATACTTCACATAAAGCAGACTGTCTCAGATTTCACACTCACACTGCAGCATTTCAATTTCTTTACTTACTTATACTCTCTTAATTTGACGCTGAGACGTTCAATTTAAGAATACAGATATAACTGAGGCACTCGTAGAAAGCAAACTTTACCGCACAGATAATAAATACTTGGGAATGTTGAGAATACACTATTTTACTGGCTTCGTCAGCTGATTACTATTTGAACTCGAGCTTGGTGGCAAGAGCGGAGCAGGGGTAAGGGGACGGGGAATCAGACAACTACTAGCGCCGCGCTCGGCGGCTTCAATAGCGGGGACAGAGTATACCTTAGAGGAAATAGGTCTTGTGTCAGGGGGCTGGCCCAAACATATACACGTTGATGGTGGAAAGGAATTTTACAATTCTGAATTTCAAAAATTAATGCAGAAATATAATATCAATTTATATTCTACATTCAGTTATTTGAAGGCGTCTATATGTGAGCGATTCAACCGAGCATTAAAGAGTAAAATGTGGCTACAGTTCAATTTGAGTGGAAATTACAAGTGGATTGACATGTTGCCTGAACTCATACGTAAATATAATCATGAAAAACATCCAACTATTTGTATGAAACCTGTCGATGTGCCAACAAAACATGCCAAGGAATTACGTCTTCTTTACGCCAACTTTCGCGCCAACAGTAGGCAACCGAAGTTTCAAGTGGGTGATAAAGTACGCATAAGTAAGGCGAAACATGTTTTTGAAAAAGGCTATACACCCAATTGGACCACAGAAATCTTCACTATTTAAGAAATCAATAATACTAATCCAGTTACATATGAATTGAATGATTATGAAAATGAATTGATCAGTGGCAGTTTTTACGAGGAGGAATTACTGAAGACAAAACACTCTGATGTGTATCTTGTGGAAAAAGTATTGAAAAAATCTGGAAATAGACTATTCGTTAAATGGTTGGGTTTCGATAATACCCACAATAACTGGATAAATTCAGACAAATGACAGTGAAAAAAATGGTGAGGGGGAGGAGAAAAAACTATTTAAACAATCACCCTATCCTCAATCTTATCAGTTTAATTGACGCATTCAACTCAACAACATGATTGTGAAAATCATCATGCTACAGTTCCTCACGACGTTCCTGTGTTAGGCTGGAGATAACTTCAATACTGCGATTTCCAGCCGAAGTGGGCTGCACTATGAATCCATAGGTTATGTGCGCTTCACCACAGGTGAGCGGCAGCTTGCCACTCATATTGACTTGAGAAAATTCATCGATCAATGACCACTGATTCATCGAAAAATACTGGAAAATATGAATCAAAAGTGTAAATATTATGCTGAAGCCGAACAATGTGCAGCGGTTCTTCAAAGTGAAAATTTACTGAGAAAAAATGAAAATGTGGAAAAATACATAAACCAATTCCTATTTTTCATGAATGACTCCAATACTGAAAAGCAAGGCAAGGGTGTGACTTAGGAGACATTGAATGAAAATCAACTCGACAATGAGGAAATATTGAATAAAACTAGTAGAAAGTCACTGATACATATAATTCAATCAGAATTGCATTACTTCGATGATACAATGAAGGAATTGGAGAATCGGAGTACAGCAAGCCTTAGAGACGTTGAGGGGGAGATTCGATTAATTGAGGCACTTGTGAAAAATGAAACTTTTGATACTACTGCTTATTAACGAATGCTGAATAAAATAAGAGATTGGACTCAAAATTTGGAAGAGGAGTTGGACAATTATTTGTATACCCTGGAAACCATCATCGACGTAGTGCATTTAGCTAAGGCGGGAGTTGTGCACCCTTAATTATTCACTCTTGAAGAACTCGAACGTGCTGTAAATCATTTTTCGACAACGAATCGGGACCCATCACTGGTTCTATCCATTTCCACTGATGAACTACATTCAAATAAATGATTCAAAATTTCAAAAACGAAAATAGGCTTTTACAAGGGTCAATTCTTTGTTACTCTAAATGTCCCACTGGTCACCGCAACTGTCTATCACTTATTCAAAATATACCCCCTATCAGCGCTTCAATTATTCGGTCATAAATGAGGGTCGGCGTACATTCAGCCTCGAGCTGAGTACCTGGTACTCGCCCAAAACCTTTATACTCTGGCTGAGGACCTCGCCCGCTGTCAAATCATCGATAATTACCATTTTATTTATGAACCTAAGTACCCATTGTACGATAGTAATACTCATCCAATTTGTGAGGCGGCGATTTTCGGAAAAGACAACTAGTATCACCCCTCCTTAATTGTCCTATTAATGTTAGTTCAACGTGTAACTGTCATTGGAAAGAAATACAAAAGGGTTAGTTATATTCGCTACCGAAAAGGGAGGAAGTAAATATT
Organism: Diachasma alloeum; assembly: GCF_001412515.2. NCBI lineage: Eukaryota > Metazoa > Arthropoda > Insecta > Hymenoptera > Braconidae > Diachasma > Diachasma alloeum. The sequence continues at coordinate 371,322 of NW_021680604.1, read as the reverse complement.
TGGTCTGATGGTCAATGGACCAATGCCATAAATATCTCAGGAGTTGGAATACTTCAGTTAAGAAAAAGATATCAAGCGTCTGCACTGACTATGACAATACTGGGATTCCAAGAAAATGTTTACATTTTCTCCCCAAAAATTATCTTCAACTTGATGAAATTTTGCGTGAATGTGATAGTCATGCACAAGAGCGTAAGTCTCATACTATGCTATTTGGTTTAATGTCAATAGAATTAGAGGTGGTATCCTTTGGATTACTAGCACTTATTCCATGGACCATGCCAGATTCTACTATAAATATTATAAGATGGAGACAAACTGATGTATGAATTTTTTGAATAAAAACTCGTTTTTTTACAAAAAAAATGTGTTTTATTTTTTAACCCAATATTTACAACATTTTTTTGAACCCATAGGGTAAAGTATCGCTTGTACCTGGCATGAGGACACGCTGGTCATCATGCCAGTTTAATGCTAATTTCGTTTGATTAATTGTATTGTGACCTTTCAATATTTAATTATTATGATTTCCTAAAAGGGGGATTTAGGGCAATTAAATAATGAGGACAAACGAGGGATAAAATTAACTGAATATCTATATTTCTATTAATTTACATGATAGATCGTCGTAAGACGCTTGAAATGCCTTTTACTTAGATCTAGGGTTATGGGTAAGGCCAGGCAACTTTTGTACACGTGCAAAGGGAGTGACTCTAATGCAGGAAAAGGGGGGAAGCTAGTCGTGTCGAGGGAATGCAACTAAATATAAGAAGAATGACTAAATGGGGAAGACACAAAAGAGTGTAGGCTCACCGTTGGGGGGTATGAAGGGTAATATTGTGGGGACAAGAGGGAAAATGAGGGGGGTAACTCGTACTCACGACTTCCTGTTGTGGCTTGAACGTCCAAGAATTCAGGTCCTTCAGCAACTCCTACGACTGAGCCTTCGTTCTTCCTTTCAGACTCCAGGGGCACGGTATTTAGAGCCGGGATGAGCTCGGGCACCAAAATCCTTTTCACTCTATCACAAAATCCAATATACGGAATTTCGGGGTATATACACTATTTCTTCAACTCTTGGGGCGCACGTGGCAATGTCCAGGACAGCGGTTACACGAGTGACGGTCTTTTCGTTTCCTCCGTGGTTCGTGGGGGTTCATCAGGTGCCGAAGTCCTTCGGGTTGTAATTCGGGAGCAATCAGGGCCAATCAGCACGGATAAGTGGTGACGATGACCACAATCCAGGGATGTCTCGCTGGGATCGTCGAGGGCGGTGGGTTGCCGAGGCCCATGTATGGGCGGTTTGTGGGGGGAGCAACGGCTCCTTCAGGTTATCCAGTAGGGCCGGAACTGTTGTCTTTCTTCGGCTGATGTCTTCGTGATGTCCAGTGGCGGGAGTAACGGGGCGATGAGGGGAAAATCGAGGGAAGGGGTATCCAACGGTGGCGGGATTTTATTATTTAGGGGGCAGTGTGTAGTTGGGCAAAGTATAACATAAAAACAAATAAAAATAAAAGAATCGCCTCGTCACAGTATATACATTAGATTGCATGGTTCTTATCGTGTTTTGTGATTTTACAACATTTGTATGTTCATCTAGACGTTTCATGTAATCATCGAAAGTGATGGTTTTGAAGGCTGATTTTTTTACTCCCTTCACTCGGGATTTTTCCCCCTCCTCGCCAAACACTTTCAACGAGTACATTTTTGACCTTAGACCCACGAACTCGGTCATAATCTTGCCATTGTTCTCGTCTTTCATGACACCCGATTTCTTCTTATTCCTAGGTAGTATATTATATTTATTATCTACAGGATAATCTGATGTATCCAATCTGTGCCAATCTTCTCTCATAAAATCATAAATTTTCTTGTTTTGGAAATGATAGATAAGACTATCAGTGTTCGTATATAACAATTTTACGTTTTCTTTAAAAGTATTTTTATGTAATTATAATGGAAATCATAAATGTAGGTTTTAGAAATATCTGAAATACTGAAACCTACGTGAATGGGCTTATTGAATTTGACTCTTATTCGATTCATTTGAATGATGACTAGATCTTTATCGAAAATAACACTACTGTGAAAATTGGGCTTTGAAATCCAAGCTTCACCCCCCCGCCGACCCCACTTGCTATCCACCTTGACGTCCATTTATTTCCAGAGATTCTCCATGGTTTTCCCAAACACAGCATTATTCATGAGTTTGTAGAAAATTTCTCAAACTCATTCTGGGAATCTTTTCTGTATTCTGTGTTGAGATCGATGTATGTTTCAAGTCCAGAACTCTGATGAAATTTTAAAACACGATGAATGCGTGTCAACCTCAAGCCGAGACTCAAGTATATTGTTTCAAATTTTCATGATGAATTACATAATTTTTCTTTGAATTCAGAGTTGTAAGAAATTTTGATAGTTTTGATTGTCCATTGGAGGGCACAATGTGCTCTGGACATAACGGTAAGTCCCGATGACTCATGTGTAACTCATCAGAGTATTCCAGATCCACTTTGAAGATGTAGCCAACACTTGAATTATCAGGAATGTTTTGAATGTTGAGTGAAGTCCAATCTTGCATCCAGGTGAAGCCCTCGTGCGGTATATAATGGCCCGGTGGCCCGATATAAATTATTTACGTCAAAGTACATGAGGTATGACACAGGATGTATATTCATTCCCCTCGTACTCATTATTCGCTTTACCATGCCGATTTGAGCATTGAGACAATCCTCCCCGGATACCCTTTTCGATAAAAAGCAGCATCTCTGGATCTTGGAATAATTCGAGTTCCACTGTCGTCATTCTCAACATGGCATCGAAAGCAAGTCCAGGGGCGGTGTAATAATGTAGAGGGTCTATTATTACAATTATATGCTTGAGAAGAACTCTCCCTAAAATTCTCAAAAATATCACTCAATAATAATCCGTCGGTCTTCAGGTATAAATCGAAATATTCGCCCAGTGTGTTGATGTCAAAATTCCTCCATATTTTGCAAGCGTGTCCATAATCCTCATCAGATATATCAGCATCATTCAATTGAGAATAAGAATCTTCTCTTCCGGGGAATTTCCCTTCATCGGGTTTTTCCCAGGAATCCATATATTCATATGGGAGTACTGCTTTACGTATGACGAGTTTGAACTGGCTTATGTTAGTGTAATAATTAGCAGTAATTTCTTTTTTATCATCAGATAAATATGATGCCAATTTATCGATACTGCTCTCCATGAACCGAAGTGAGTCAATAAATCGCAAATGGACTTTTGTCGATTGTACTGATTTTGTGAATGGAATATATTTATCTTTGTTGATGGGGAGTAATTTCACTGAGCCTTCAAATTGTTTGGCGACTAAGAATCAGTATTCAATACTTTATGATATGTATTCAAACTTTCAATCCTCATATTATGATCAACAAATGTACAATCCATTATTAAGTAGAGCACAATTTTCAACCATTACACCACTGGTGGTGATTGATTATTCTGAACAAAATGAATCCTTGAAATTTGGTCCAGGAGATATCCGTTTAAAATTTGAAACGAGAATGAGCATCCCCAATGACACTGCTGCTTACTGCATCATTTTGCATGATCGAGTAGTACATTATCATCCCATAAGTGGAGGGGTGAGAAAAATTGTTTGAAATTGGTACGGGTAAGTGTGTAAGTTGAAAAGCTGGGAACATGAAAGCATCAGTCGCCATGGAGCTAGTCGTGGACGTTCAAGGTTGCCAAACATTCTTCAACGAATTTATTGTGAAAGAATTCTCATACACAGTTTTGGATTCTGAAGTTATAGATCCTGCTGTGTGGTTTTTCCGGCCTCCATAGGCATTTTCCAAATTACCAGCAAAGTACAGAAGTGTGAATCACTGGCTCGAGCACCATCATCACGGATTTACTTGGAACTGCGGGAATAGACCATATGATCGAATTGGACAATTAGTGCAAGAGTAGACAGATGTTGCTAGAATTTATGTGAATGGCGCAGAGAAAAAAGAGTGGTTGAAAAAAATTGTCGGTTCTGTATTAGCACCGCTAGTTGTGAATATTGAAGAATGTTATGATGATTGCCCCTCACTCACTCATTTCAAATATTTACCAACTCGTACATGTCGTTTCCATAGTTACATGGAAGAAAACAAGGCATGTGCACAAAAAAATTTAGTATTACTCAAAAACTGGATAGTGAAAAAAAGAATAGTACGATCAACCGATCGATCCACCGATGTTTACTATAAATTGAGGAAATTGAGTTTAATGGATTGTGAAGATATTGTATATCTGTCACACTCATTTATAAGTTTTGTCGCCGAATCCAGTGTTGATGAGGCTTGGAACAAGTTGATTGATGCTATGAGAGCTGATTGCAAGATTGCAAGATTGAGACGTTGTTGGGAGCATTATGCAACGAACGTTGGAGATACTCTTGATGGACCACCCCCTATGATAAGAGATTGTCTGGAATGTAATAACTTTTAAGAGAAAAATAAAAAAAAAACATTTTTTTGTAATTGAGGTTTATTCGTATATTTTTTTAAAAACTACATTGGAATATTTTTTCAGTGAAAAATTTTTCATTAATGAAAAAATTGAAATGAAAATATTGTTTACTTATTTATTTCTTTATTCATCCTTAAAATAGTTTAGGCTTCCACTTGTTCCTCTGGAGCTGAGAATGAATGCACCGAGGATGAAGTCGTTGTATGGACCACCCAAGTATTACCCTTTAACACGAGTGACTGCAAATTCACCCACTCCTCCGGTTGGTTGTTGAAATAATTTGATGCTCTATTGGTTGCAAAGAATGCATGTTTGCCATCCACATAAAATAGTACGCTCTCCCCGAATTTTGTTCTCGGTTTGTAAACTGCAGTGATGCTGTACACCTTATTTGACTCCAATTTTGACATCTTCACCAGAGGCAGACTCTCCGTCTTCGAAACACTGTTGAATTTATACAAGTTCATGATGTTGGTTCTGCAATGTTGGTCTATTGAAGATTTGAGCACAACACTTCGATGTCACTTTTCAACTGGATTATTTTTTTTCAATGTCTTTCAGTAGACGTCCCAATCTATTTTTCAACTCTTGTTGCTAGCGTATGGACTCTCTCTTGAATGCTTGTTGTTGACATCGAATGCAGTAACTCTTCATGAGCAGAGGAAAAAGTAAACTGATGCTATGGTCTCGAACTTGAGTAGTTATATAGTTAATTACCCCACTCTTCTAAAGCATTTTTTGAGGGTTCATGTGTACATGTTTTCTTGAAATTTTTTTATTAGGGCGGGAGGGGGAAGGTCATATCCGATTGTCTGTTTGCAACCACCTATTGCGGTGGGGATTTTTTTCAGAATTTTATATCCAAAATTATATTCGTGAGTTTTTTTTTCTCAACCCTCCACTGTGAACGCACATGTTTTTCAATGGAATTCCGGCAAAAATCCCGTTCGAGCCTGCAGATTGCTTTTTGACTCTTTTTGGAATGAGTCAAAAGTGAAAGTTTTCATGTTCTTTGTGTGATGACTCATGTTTTCCCGAATGAAATTCTAGGAAGCTCAAGAACAAGCATGAAAAATGATTAGTAGATCAGTCGTGAGATTTCTTATCTTTCCTTGGAATTGCATTGACATTTGCCGATTTATGACTTTACGCGTCTGCTGCGATGACTCATGTTGCTCCCGACTGGAATTCCAGGAATGTTGATAACAATCAATTGATTAGCCATCCACTACTCATTCACGGGAGACCATTGCGACCCTTCGCCTAGAGCATTGAGCTGGAAAAACCGGGAATTAATTCCGCGAATTATTAATTAATCAATTAATAAACCACCTACTCGCGAAAGACTCATCAGACTCCTCGCCAACAGACCCTTCCCAGAGCATTGAGCTCGAAAAAGTGCGAGTCAAATTCACCAATTAAATTATTAATTAATTGACCTCCCACTCGTGGAAAGCATCTCAGCAACAGACTCATATGACCCTTGCCAAAAGGATCAGTGCGAAAATCCGCGAATTCATATCGCGAAAAAACCAATTAATGAATAAATAAATTAATTAATTGATTAGCCGCCCACCACACACTCGCGGGGTAGACCCTTCACCAACAGGCCCTTCAAAAAACGTTGGTCTGAAGAATCCGCGAATTATTTCCGCGAATCGACTGATTAATTAATCGATTGATTAATTAGCCAAACACTGCCCACTCGCGGGAGACTCTCGTCAATCGACCCTCGTGACCCTTTCCATAACGTTAGTCTGAGGAATGCGCGAATTAACCCCGCGAATTAATGCCGCGAATTAATTAATTCATTGATCAATTGATTAGCCCCACACCACCCACTTACGGGAGACCCTCGCCAACTGACCCTCATGATCTTTCCCAAATCGTTGGCCCAGAACCGGTTCCCAAGACGTTGGTCCAATGCCGGCTTGAGTTATTAATTAATTAATTCATTCATACATTGATTAATAACTCAATTATTTAATTAATCAATTACTCAATTGGGTCCTTTGGACACTTACTCAAATACCCCTGACCTTGGGCCAGGACCGGCCTATTACATCAACTGATTTGATTCTCAGTGTTTTGAAGTTTATCCACTTTGAGGATTATTTTATCCAATAAAATATTATGACGAGCCCACCGGTTTTTTATAGTATCAATTTCATCATGAATACGATGAAATTCTGATTTCACTATATGATTCACTATTTGATTACCAATTAGATTGACTATATTCTTCTGACTTTAATACAATTTATCAATTTCTTTATTTCAATATAATGCATCTTCGTCAAGAATGCCAAAGAGTGCGCGGCTTATACCCCCAATAAAATCCAAGAATACGCTCCGTTTTACAGTGGGTGTATCATTGTCTCAGTGACTTTTTTCGGGTGTGAGGACTTAGTTTTAATAGCGTGAGGTTACTCAGTCCCCCAAAAGCGAAAATTTTGTTCATTTACTAAGCCACCTAAGTAGAAATGTGCTTCCTCCGAGAAGATGATATTCTGTGCCTTCATTTCGTTGGATTCAAAAAAATTGTGAAGTTCTTGGCAAAATTGCACACGGCGAGCCATCGCCTCCTCACTTAAAAATTGATGAAATTTTGTAGCGATGGAAGTTTAAAAACACTTTCGAGATGCGGTGAAGTGAAGTTTCTGAGACTTTCAAGGTTTGAGAAGACTTTTGAAGAGTATCATTTGGATATTTTTTGAAATGTTCTTCAGTTGTGCGGACAACTTCATCCGTGGTTACAGTACGTGTAGGACCAGGATGCTCATGCCTACAATCGTCTAGTGTACCATACTGATCAAATTTCATAATTATCCTGAAAATACCCATAATTGGTCGAAAATTGCATCAATTTTCAATAAAAGGAGAAAACAATTTTTTTTAATTAGTTAGTTCATTCACTTTATTTACCGCTTGAGACTCGAATCAGACACTCCAGTATGTGTGCCATACTTAGAATGAAATGCTCTTATAGCTGCAGTAGCTGAATCTCCTTTTCGGTAATATGATTTGATGAGAAATGATTTTTGTTCGATGGTTAAATTTACCATTTTAGTGCGGCAATTCGCGAGCGACTGAAGCATGAATGAAATTTGCAGAGAGTCCCCACTTTAACCATATATTAGACTTTAGACTGCACGGCCACTTTGCTGTATTCCACGCAAGTTACTTTGGTCACATACTATGGGACACCCTGTATATTCTTATTTGTTCTTTTGTAAGGAATTCTGGGAATTCCTTAGGCGATCCACAGACCATCGAGAACGTCGGATTAAGCGTGAGTCAAACAAAGACCCAGAGCATTTATTGTAAATAACTTTTGATAAGCAGAATTTCGTATTAGCTATCTTTCGGTGATCGTTTCACGTTTCCAATATATTGACGGTTAGGTATGATTTTTTTTGGGCAATGTTTTTGTGATATGTGTTAGGAGTTTGAATAAGTTAGCTATCGGGGACCTAGAGATTTTCATTGTTTGGGCCAAAATATTACGAGCTACGCGATTCTTGACAGGAATTCTCCCTTACGGTTTAATTTTTGGGAAAATGTGGAGGCCCAGCTGAAATGCTGGCGCTGAGTGCATGGCGTTATCGGGATGAGACAGTTTCGGTTTTGGGTTTCGGTGGAAGGTCACACGGGCAATCGCAACCGTTGCAACTGTGTGAATTGCTAAGGTCGCTATAAGTTTTAAGGAATCAAGTTTTATTTTATGGTGCATTATATGTTCTGTTGAGTTATAGTTTCAATGTATCTTACGTCTCTGCCCCGGTAATCTTTGAGAATGCAGCCCGGAAGACGTAATCATAGTTAGCGGATCTTGTCTGGGCTAATTACCCCCCTTTTACTCCGTTTCATTTTCTTTTATTGTTTTGGTGTGTTGTCGGTTCAGGTTGAATCGAATTACGCGTTTATGGCTATTAGGTTGACGTGTCCCTTTAGCAGCTTCTTCGTACCTAGCGCTGAACATTTGCCTACGTCACAGCGGCTGACCCCACTACGTAGATATAATGCTCTCGTTCTATCTTTTGGCGTTAGATACTTGTTCTCTTTTAACTTTTGGGGAATAAATTGAGCGATTTTTGCGTATTCAGTTAGTTGGGAAGATTAGTTGAGAAGATTAGTCGAGAGTAGTAGTTGAGAAGAGTAGTCGAGGAATTCGAGGAGTCAGTGCCTAGCGCTCATCGAGTCCATGGCCTTCGGGCAGAGTGCCTTTGGACGAAGCCCCTCTGGGGAGAATTTTGCATCTAACCGGAAGTTTAGATGAGATTTTGGGTTTCGACTCGCGTTGCCGCATGGTTTTCGTAACCATCGGGAGTTGTGCCGCAGAGCTCTTTTGAGGATTATTGTGGAGTTCGATTGTTCCTTTTTTTGTGCATAATTATGAGAATTTAGCGTTCGAATTACGTGGGGATACGGGTGGTGTATTCGGCTGTTCGATTCCGTACGATCTCGAGTCCGTTCCATTTTTTTTTATTATTCGGGTTTTGCGTAGAACGGTGAGAATGGTGCTGGTTAACGCGAGTTGATTAGAGTCGTGATTTTCTCTTTGCGTTGGACGTGGACACGTGTTAGATTTCATGGGATTTGTTTCACATTTAATTCTTTCTCGTGGCGTTGACGAGAATTCGAGTCATAGGATTGAAGATCGCGTTGGACATTTGTCCTCTGGCTCTTTGTCTGCTCAATAATTATTGAGTACTAAAGAATATGTTTTTTTTCGTGGGATTATTAACTTCCCGACCCGAAGGGACGAAGTTATTGTAATGACCACGAAAATCGAATGTGGAAATTTAAGCATTTCTCCACGTTTCATGACCTTTGGAACCACTTCTGACCCTTTTCAGGTACCTGTCTGTATGTGTGGATGTGTGTATGTGTGTGCGTACGTCTGTGACAAAAATTTTGTGCCACGATTCCTCCTGAACAAACGATGCGATTTGACTTTTTTTTTTAATCGCTGTATTTTCATGTGACTTGAACCTGATTAGATTATGGAGACGATCGTCTCAGCGTTTCTCCAGTTTTTTCCAAAAAACATTTGGAAAAAAGTCGAAAATTAGCGTTTTTTTGTAAACGAGACCATTTCTCCGTGCATAACGATGCGATTTCAAGTTTTTTTTGTTAGAAACGATGAATCTTGATATAACGCACAAATCATGGAATACTGGAAGACATTTAATCAGCAGTTCACTAGCTTTTTTCGAAATCGATATACATTCAAGAAACAATTTTACTTTTCTGATAAATTACATCTTTTCTCGATGCGGAATACGGCGATGTGTGTGCATGGGAGTGTGTGTGAGTGCGAGCACGCGCACGGATTTTCTTGTCTTCTATGGGTATTTCCTCGGAGAAATGTGAGAAAAAGATTGAATAAATACATAATAAAAAAATGAGTGAAAGAAAAAACAAATGGTCGGGAAGTTATTGGTGCGACCCGTAATGGGTCACATCCAATTCCACCAACCTCTACCGGTCATACCCTAAAGAGGGAGCGCGCGAAGCGCGCGACCGGGCCTGATTTTTCTATTTTTTTTCAATCTCCTTTATTGTGCTCTTACTCTCAGTTTTTTTTAGAGTAGTTGTTTTGAGTCAATTTAGTGGTTCTTTTTCTTTTCCAAAATTATTTGGATATATTTTGGATATATTTTTTCGAGACAATTGTGTATCGTTTTCCTATTTTTTTCATGAATATAACCTCAGTATATTACACAACATTAACTCCGGTGTTTCGAGTTACGTTATTTGTTTTTTTTTTTAACAATACCTATTGGTGCATTTTCCCTCCGAACCCACCCCTCTCTCCACAACTAACCCCCTGAGCAGCGCGGACAATCTATCACCTTCCCCTGAACTCCTTAGATTTAAGTTTGTGTTAGATTAATGGTTATTTTCTGGTTCCTTCGTTTTGTTTTTCGTTTGAGGTTCGTTTATTCGGTTTGTCGTCTCCGAGGTCAAAGAACAGCCGGCGCCCATCGATAAGTTTTTTTTTTTAGTTTTCTCGAGTCATCTTCAGTTTCAGTGCCGATGGTATGGAAAAACCTGCATACTACAATATGATGGATCATTTTAGTATTGACACTTTGTGGGGACATGTCGTGGGAGTTTTGTCAAAGTGCTCGTCTTTATGACGCCGATAATGATTCATTCAGTCTTGATTATACAATAGTCAAAACAAAGTTGACCAAGACGTGCATGTGCTAAAGAGGGTTTCGAAAATTGTCGTCGTGAGAGTACATTCATAATAAATAATGAGGATAATTTGTGTCTTCCTCGTTTTTTGGTAGTTGTATTGTATTTGGTAAAAGAAAATAAACCGGAGAAAAGTAGATCAAAAGAAGAACGAAAAGAGTGGAATAACATAAGAGATGCACGCAGAGCAATCCGAAGAAATAGCACTGTGAAACTACCTATCGTAGCAGGGGTCGACGTACCTGAGGACGGTTGTGGGCTAAACGAGTTAATAAAATATGAAGACTACCTGGCTCGTGAAGAAAATGTAGCAATTGTTATTTACGCATGTCGTAAGAACATTGATGAGACAGCGTTATTTTATTATTATATCAAAAGTGTTGAAGAATTAAAATAGGAGATGAAATATGTTTTATACATTGCTTTTTACGACGACTTCCAACACTGTGAACCAATAAAGTGTATCCATCTTTTCAAAAATAGAAACTATAAAAAGTGGTGTGTAATGTGTCAGAAAGGGTTCCAGAAGAACTTCAAACATAGATGCCCCGGAAAATGTTCAATGTATCTTAATATACCCCCATGTGAACCAGTAAATTTAATCAGATGTGTAGACTGTCGATGTTCATTCACCGGTGAGAACTGTTTCAATCGTCACAAGGAGAATACTTCATACCATGGAAAACAGAGTGTGTGTTCGGCAGAACGAATTTGTCGGGTATGTGGTTCTCTAATTATTGTTGGAAAAATTCATCATTGGGGTCAAATTTTGTGTTCAAGTTATGGTGAATATCGCGCATCTGGACAGGGCTGTTTCATGAAAAAAATTAAATTATATGCAAGAAATAACAATGGCACATGAAAAAAGTGGGACGTCTTTGTCTATTACGATTTTGAAACAAGACAGGATGAGGAATATGAGGAGAATGGTGTAAAGATGAAGCTACATATTCCAAACTATTACGTTGCACCAATTTCTTGTGAAGTATGTGCAAATATCCCCGATGATGATATTTGTGAGATTGATAAACGAATTAGATGAACTAGGAGTAAGTGTTATGTATGTCCTATTCATGAGTATAAACATCTTGGCGATGATGCAGTAGAAAAATTTCTCGATGTAGTTGATAATTTGAGAAAAATTTATCGTAAAGTTACTTGTATTGCGCATAACGCTAAAAGTTATGATGGTCAATTTTTATTGCGTGCAGTGATGAAACGAAAAATTTCGGGTGTAGAAACAATACTCACCGGGAGTAATATTATGTTCATGCAGTACGATAATGGAAAAATTTATTGATAGTTTGAATTATATCCAAATGCCTTTATCTGCTTCCCCAAAAACTTTTGGTTGACAGGGTTAGAATAGAATAGAATAAAAAAGTGCGGCTGGTCACTTAAAGCGCCCAGAGTCACCTAAATCATACGATCTTTTGTAACTTCCGCCTTAGTTTCGGTCAGTCACACAGCCCCAGCCCTGTGTTTCTGACTAGGCTAATAAGGCTGGTGACAGCCGCTTGTTGTAAGTCCTCTAGTTTCAGGAAAGCCTGACCCCAGATTTTATAGCGACGGAGTGCTAATAGGGGGCATTCACATAAAATGTGGATGACGCCCTCCTTATCGCCTCCGCACAGTCTGCAGTCTTCTTGTTCTGCAAGTTTCATCTTGAACAGATGAGCTCTGAGAGCTGTATGACCCGTAAGGAGCCCTACTGCTACCCTCAGATCCCCTCTGTGCAACTCCAGAAGCTTTCTGGTCCTAACTCTTAGTTGCCCTCTCATAAGCAGTTTCGCTTGTCTGCAGGTCGCAACTTTCTCCCAACGCCTGACATGATCCCGCTGGAAATGATCTTTAATAAGAGTTTTTCCCACTGCGAAGGGCATGCCAAGCAGGCCGTGTGAGGGCACACTTTCTGTACCCTCCTTGGCCAGCTTATCTGCCTCTTCATTACCCAGAATCCCATGGTGACCTGGCACCCAGGTTACGGTGACCCGGTTGTTTTTACCCAGTGTGTCCAATGCCTGCATGCATTCCCACACCACCTGTGACTCTGTAGTGGGTTTTTCCAGGGCGTGTATCGCCGCCTGGCTGTCACTGCAGATGAATATTTTCATCTTTTTTGTGTCTCTCGCGTTCAGATACTCTGCACACTTAAGTATGCCCAGCATCTCTGCTTGAAAGACGGTTGAATGATGGCCCAGCGGAAAACTCTCTCCGAAGCCATCTTTCAGACGGTAGATGCCTGCCCCAAAACTTTCATTGAAGCCAGAGCCGTCCGTAAACCAGTAGTCCTCTCTTGGTCCTGGTTTACGTTTCGAGTCTAGCCACTCCTGTCTGGGTGGTATACTCGTTCTGAAAGTTTTCCTGATCTGATACTTCCTAGGAATCCTATCCGTCTTACCTATGAAGGGTCGATCATTGATTAGGCTAAGCCTTGTATGGCCTTGGCCCGTCATCTTCCATTCTAGTTGGCACCTTAGTCTATATGCAGTTGTGGTAGCACAACTCACAACCCTAAGGTCGAGGGGTGGGATACTGAGTGCTATTTCTAGCGCCTCAGTAGGTGTCGATTTCATGGCTCCTGTTGCAGCCCTCAGGAAGGTTCCCTGTAGGCTTTTCAACAGGTTCCTTGTTTCCGTCTTACTCACCCTCGGCCACCAAACGACCGCAGCGTATAACAGTCTCGGAAGTAGAACTATTTGGTAGAGCCAGAGCATCATTTTAGGATTGAGTCCCCATGTCCTGCCCACAGCTCTCCTGCATGCCCACATAGAGGCAAACACTTTATTTCTCTGAGTACAGATATGTTCTTTCCAGCTGAGTTTATTATCCAGGAGGACACCCAGATATTTCACTCTGCTGGTGTAGTTAATCTCCGAGCCATTTAGCTTCAGAGGTTGGATCTTTTCCAGTTTATAATTTCTGGTGAAAACCAGGATTGTTGTTTTGGCTGGATTTACCGATAGGCCAGTTACCCTGCACCAGTCCTCAATGATATTGAAGGCTGTTGCCATCAGGTCCCTTAGCACCCTCAGAAATCCGCCTTTCACAACAACTGCCACATCATCGGCGAAACCGATGACGTGGAAGCCGGCCTCACTTAGTTGATTTAGAAGTCCATCTACAACCAGGTTCCATAGCAGGGGCGAGAGAACTCCCCCCTGCGGACAGCCCCTAGTCGGACGTCCCTCCACACATGCCCTCCCATGTCCTGCCGACAGTCTTCTGCTTTTCAGCATGTTTTGTGTCCAAGCAATGATAGTCTTGGACACCTGTCGTTCTTCCATGGCTTTTTCTATAGCCGGATTCGAAGTGCTATCAAAAGCCCCCTCAATATCCAGAAAGGCGCCTATGGCAAAACCCTTGACCGCCAGTTGTCCCTCAATCAGTCCCACCAGGTGATGTAAGGCGGTATCTGTTGATCGTCCCTCTCTGTATGCATATTGACAGGGGGAGAGGGGTCTGTCAGCCAAGGGCCCGGCCTTGATGTGTCTATCCACCAGCCTCTCCAGGGTCTTCAGGATGAAGGATGTGAGGCTTATAGGACGGAAGTCTTTTGGTTTTATATAACCGGTTTTTCCCGGCTTGGGAATGAATACTATCCTAGTCTCATTCCACACACTAGGGACATGTTTCAGGGCTATACTAGCTCTGAGTATCTTGGTTAGGGGTCCCGTGATAGTCTCTATCCCTTCCTGTAATAGGGCTGGGTAGATCCCGTCTGGTCCCGGTGCCTTGAAGGGTTCAAAGGTTTTGATGGCCCACTTGACCCCCCAGGGCTGCACTACTTTATTTGCCAATGCCCAATCATGGGTTTCGTAGACATCCCTCTGATTTTGCATTGTTTCTTTATCTCTCTCCTGGGCCTGTATGAAGCCTGGAAAGTGGGTGTTCATTAGGAGTTTCAGAGTCTCTCCCATGGTTTCCGTGTGGCTGCCATCTGGTGCCTGTAGGCTCCCTAGATATGGAGTCTTGTTTGTTCCAAGGATTTTTGCCAGCCTAGAGGTCTCCGATTGACTCTCCACATTGCTTGTGAAAGCCCTCCAGCAGTCCTCTTTGGCTGCCTTTATTGCCTTGTTGTAATCTGCGAGCAAGCCTCTGTAAGTTTTCCATGCGTCTTCCTTACGGGGGCCCGCTCTCATGTTCTTAGCTTTGTTAAAAGCTTTTCTAGCTTTGCCCCTCAGCCCACCGAGCCTCTCTGACCACCAAGGAGTCTCAGTGGGCTGCCCTTTCGGGATAAGCTTGCAGTTTGTCTCGAAGGAGTCCATGATGGCCTGGTTTAGGGCAATCGAAGCCTCCTCCAGCTGCTTTTTGTTGTTAAATCTGAGGATGATATCCCTGAGATTGTCAGATAGACTCTCTCGGTAATTTCCCCAGTTTGTTCGTCTTGGGTTTCTCACCCATTCCGTTTCTTTCACTGTGTGGATGGACATTCTTATGGTTTGATGATCGGACGCTGAGAGGTCCTTTGAGACCCTCCAGTCCCCAATCATGTCTGCCACTCTATCCGTCCCCAGAGTGATATCTATGACCTCCTGTCGTCTCCGATCTATGAAGGTAGGTTCTGACCCCCTATTAAGGATGTTTAGACCGGCCCCCATTATGAATTCCTGGAGGCTTTCCCCCCTGCCGTTAATGCCGGTGCTCCCCCATGCTACATGGTGCGAGTTGGCATCACAACCTAGCAGGAGTTCAAGTCCCCTTTCCTTCACATGGTTGCATAGGTCCTTTACTTTTTTCGAAGGAGGTGGTTCAGCCGAGTCATAGGGCATGTAAACTGACCCTACAACCAGGCTCATTTCCTCGCCTTGTCCCAGGCCCAGATCCACTTGTGCCACAGCCAGGTCTCCCTCACTAGCCTGTGAACAGAAGAAAGAGTCTAGTCCTTTAATAACAATGCAAGATCTAATTTTCTCCTGAGTGTTTGCGTGATAGATTCTGCCACAACCACTGAGGCCCTTAATAGCATTGTCCACTATCCATGGTTCCTGGATCATTGCTATGACAGTCTGCATCCCAGCTAACAGCCTGACTAGAGTAGCCGAGGCTGCTTTGCTGTGGTGCAAATTTATCTGTACAATGTGCACCCGGGTTGCAGCCATAATGATGACTACTTTCCTGGTACCTCTATGTACCCTTCTTCTGACTTTCACCACGGTCTTTCGCAAGCAGCTTGACAGTAGCTTTTTGAATCCCGCAGTGCAGTCTGAAGTTGCAGGCTTTCAGAACAGAGAGTGATCGGTCGTCTATCAGCGCAACGAAGTGGGCACTTTTCGCGTCCCTACTCTCACTGCCCCGAGCGACAACCCACTCTCTGGCCTGCAGTCCTGCATTTTGTTTCTCAAGGAAGCACAGTGCTTCTTGAGCGGTTAGATCTGGGTCTTCCACGTGTAGTACAACCCTGTGCTTCTTGGGAAGCTCCGAGGCTGCGACCACACGTACAGTAAGTCCAGCTATTTTGTTTTCGGGGAAAAGGCTTTTCAGCCAATTTCCCGTTTCCTCATCAGTGCAGCACACCATTGCCACACCTTCTCTTTCCCAGACACCGTTGAAGGTGGGTGCTTTCACCCCGTCAGGTAACGCCAGAATGGCCCTCTTCAGGAGTTTCTTCACCTCCGTTACCTCTTCAGTGCCCAGTTTCTGATCCGGATATGACTCCGGCATAACTGCAAACTTGAATGAGCTCGTAGTGTTCTGAGCATATGTGCCCTGATCCTGCGTTCTCATTCTCTTTTCTTTCGGTCTGACTGAGGGGCTTGGCGTAGTACGCTCTGATGGAAGGCGTTTTATTGCCTTCCTCGTAGCCCCCTCCCCCCTTCCCTCATCGACCTTCGCTGCTGCATCCGTCAAGGTTGCAATCGCCCCCGAGGTTTGATGCAGCTTCGCTCTCTTGCGACGTCTTCTCTCGGCTCCACTCAGTCTGACCCGATTCACATCGGTACCAGACTGGTCAGCCTTGTCAGACTTCGTGTGTTCGCCATCGCTGGCCCCACCCGAAGTTGCTTTTTCAATATTAAGATTTTTTAAATTGGTTTCCATTTTAGTCCCACGAGTACCGCGGTTAAGCGTTTTCACCTGGTGCATTGCCGCGATTGCCCAGGGCTTGGCTTGTCTCGGGTGGGTTACACCCAAGACTACTCTCAGAGGTCGCCCAGGTTTCTGAGAGGCACCGTTAGCGACACAGCTCCCCCTGTGCCACGCATCCTTAGGCACGGTATGGCCGAGGCCATGGCTTACGCCGCTCACACACATGGATTGGGTGGACTCCTCTTAGCGACCGCGGGCAGCGGTAGTCCTTAAGACCTCCACCGCCCGCGACCGAGCCCCCTCACTACGACAAAGTAGGAACCCAGTAGAGGGGGTTGACAGGGTTATTAAAGGGATATTTTCCACATTTTTTCAATATAAAAAAAATCAAAACTATGAAGGTACAATACCACCGAAGGAAACGTTTGGAATACACCCCTTGACTGAAAAAGATGGGAAAAATTTTGAAGAATGGTACAAAAAAAACAAGAAGATGTAAACTATAAATTCATTTTCAAGGAAGAACTTCAACGTTATTGTATACAAGACGTCATCGTTTTACGTAGATCTGTTATGCTTTTTCGTTCATTTATAATGAAAATGGGAAATATTTGTCCTTTTTCTAGATGTGTTACAATTGCATCGACGTGTATGGAAACTTTTCGTTTAAATTATCTTAAAGAAGACCAAATAGGTATTATACCGAGGAATAGCTATCCACTAACTGATACACAGTCACGTGTAGCTATTGAATGTTTAATGTGGCTAGAAAAGTCAAAGAGTATACAGATTAAACATGCTGGTCATGGCCGTGAACATGTATTGAATGGGATAAAATTGGATGGATATCGTGTTGATGCTGATGGTCAAAGATTCGCGTAGCAATTTCATGCATGCTATTGGCATGGGTGTTGTAAATGTTTTACTACCAATAGAGAAGAAGCGCTTAACGATGGTACATCCTTATCTGACCATTATTCAAATACACAAATGCGTAATATAGAAATTCAACTGCATGGGGTAACATTAGTTGAAATGTGGGAGTGTGAATTTTTGAAGGAAAAGAAAATTAATATCGCTTTGCGTAAGTATGTCAGTTCTGTTGATGTTCAGGTATTTATCCCTCTGAACCCTCGTGACGCCTTTTTCGGGGGTCGCACAGGTAATACGGTCACTCACTATGAGGCTCAATCGAATGAACAGATTCATTATGAAGATATTTGCTCACTGTATCCCTATGTTTTGAAAATCGGTAATTTTCCAGTTGGACACCCTGAAGTGTATCTAGGGGATCGAATTAATAATATATGTCCAAAGAATGATATCTCCAGGATTGAAGGACTTATTAAATGTCGCGTTTTAGCCCCACAAAATTTATTCCACGGTGTATTACCGGTCCGGGCTCATGATAAATCATTTTTTCATTTATGCAGAATGTTTTTAGAAAATTTAGTTAAAACTGATTGTCCTCACACGTCGGTGTTCGAAAGGGAATTCTTAGATACCTGGACATCAATTGAACTCAAGTTGGCCCTTGAAAAAGGGTATAAAATATTATTCATCAGTGAAATTTGTAGATATCAAACTGTTAAAGATGATCCGATCACACGAAAAGAGAGATTATTTGCATCGTACATTAATGCTTTTTTGAAAATTAAACAAGAGGCATCGGGTTGGCCTTCCGAATGCATCGATGGGCCGTCAAGGCTCAGGTTTATTGAAGAATGCAAGAGGGTCGAAGGTATCCGTTTAGATGCAATCAAGATAGAGAAAAATCCAGGTTTGCGTGCGGTGGCTAAATTGTGTTTAAATTGTTTGTGGGTAATTTGCTCAGCGTGACAATCTAACTAAAACTTCGATTGTTCAAACTGCTGAAGAGATGATAAAAATTGCTGGTGATCCTTCCAATGAGATAAGATCATTAGATATGATTGATCCTGTAACAGCGCTAGTTGGTTGGAAATATGTTCACGATGCAGAGACTCTATCAGATAGGACAAATGTTTTTATTGCTGCATTCACAACAGCTCATGCCCGTCAGAAATGATATTCATATTTAGATGCGATGTGACGTATTTCGCCCCTCTGCGGAAACGGAATGAGAATATGCAGCCCTCGACGTCTAGATACACAACCAAAAATTGGGCGCCAGATCGTTTTCTCTAAATGAACAAAATTCGAAACCAAAAACTACGACGAATCAAAGAATAGCAGCCCATAGCTCAGTATTTCGTCCGCGGAGGTGGCTGGATTCAAAGTGCTGCTCTAAATTGAATCCTGAAATGACTGGGTTCACAAAATAATAATAAAGAATTATCGTACGGGGAAAAATAATAATTTAATTCAAAAATAAGAAACTAGAAGTTCGATTATAAATGCCATAACAAAACCCCCTCTCAGTCTCTCAATCTGGCCCACCGAACTCGGGGAAAATTTAACAAAAGAAAATAACGTAATAACAAGTGACTCCATAGAACATAACTAAGGCCGGAGACTTCATTTACGAAACGGCTATTATCAGAAGTTGGCTCCAAATAGGTGATTGAAGTGAGCGACAAGTAGGGTTGGGAAGAGATTGAAATATTGATGTCGGAATTTGCCATAATTCATTGATTGGAGGGTTATTTTGTTGACAGAGTGAGGAAAAGCGTTTGAACGTGAATTGGGTGTTTTGAAGAGGGTCAATGGGAGATCTCGGCAATTTCTTAAGGGTAACTGACCAGGGGAGCTATCGGGTTCTTTCTAAAGGGGATTAATGGAGGCCATGCTCGAGGGGAGATATTGGGGATCAGTTCCCAGGACAGCCCTCAGGGTCTTTCAAGGAAGGGGGGGGTCAGTGGAGGGTATGGACGAGGGGAGATCTCGGCAGGTTTTTGGGGAGTATCTTTATACTGGAGCTCTCGGTGTATTTTTAAGGGTGAAGGAGAGGGGCGGGATGGTCAAAGGGAGATCGTGGAGGTCCTTTGGGGATAACTCGGCAGGGCAGTTCTCCGAGTCTTTAGAGGGGGTGGAGTGGGGGGAGTCATTGGAGGGTATGGTCAAGGAGAGATCTTGGGGGTTTCTTGGGGATAACTTCCCAGGGCATCTCTCAGGATCTTTCTAGGGGGAGTGGGGGTCAGTCGTGGGTATGGTAAGGANGAGGCGGTGAACGCAACATTGAAAACGATCGGAGCGAAATGAAAACAGAATTATACCCCGAGAAAATCGAAGGAATGCAAGAAATCCCGAAGAGTTCTTAAATAAATGAAACATCGAATTCATTAAGCCATAACGACTGGCAAGACCGAGAGCTAAGAGCTCGAGGTGTTCTAGAAGGCGTCTAGCGCAGAAGTGCCTTGGAAGTCGGAAACTACATGGCTTTTATCCAAAAATCCCAACGCAAAACTCCCGAAATATTCACTCACTCAAACGATATAAAATTATCCTTACGGGTGCNCCAAGGAGTGTATGATGAAGGGGACATCCCGAGGGGTTCTTTGAGGTTACTTCCAGGTGTCAATAGGGGTGTGGTCAAGAGGAGACCTCGAAAGTATGATTGGAACGAAATTCCGGAGAAATCTGGGGAACATTTCTCAAAGCAGGTTTGAAAAAATAACTAGGGGGATTTTTCTAGGGGGACNAACGACGCCCTACTCCCCGCTTGTCTGCTCCCCGGCAAAGCCTCCACATAAAAATCNCGTCAAGGGCAGATCTCGGGTGATTTTGAAGATCACTTTTGGGGATAGCTCTCTGGATCTTTCTAGGATTTGCCAAGGAGTGTATGATGAAGGGGACATCCCGAGGGGTTCTTTGAGGTTACTTCCAGGTGTCAATAGGGGTGTGGTCAAGAGGAGACCTCGAAAGTATGATTGGAACGAAATTCCGGAGAAATCTGGGGAACATTTCTCAAAGCAGGTTTGAAAAAATAACTAGGGGGATTTTTCTAGGGGGACCGCCGAGATTTTCACGGAACATTTTTCAGAGGAGTTTTTAGGGTATTTTCAGAGGAAATGGCTAAGAGGAGATGCCTGGGGTTCTTAGACANCCGGTACGCTCCCGATCAACTATAATAGTCCTCTGCTTCCACACACACAAAAGAAAAAACTCCTAAATATTTTTCGCAGCGGCGAGAACGAACTGCGTTACATTCACGTGTGTCACATGTGCGGAGGCCAATCGATACTGACGCTCGATGAGCCACGATGGCGGCTTGGCANTTCATCAACCCATGGACTGCAAATATTTTTTTTTTGTAAATATCTCAAAAAAACCCGAGATCTCCCCTTGACCATACCCCTCATTAACATGCCCGCCCCTCGGAAAACCCTGAGAGCTTTTCTGTAAAGATACTCCCAAAAAATCCCCTAGATCTCCCCTTGACCATACCTCCCATTAATCCCCCCATTAATACCTCCCATTAATCCCCCCCCCTAGAAAAACTCTGAGAACTCCCTTGGAAAGATACCCCCCAAAAACCTCCCGAGATCTCCCCTCGTCCATACCCTCTATTGACCCCGCCCCACCCTTAAAATACCCTGCAGGCTGTCCTGGGAACTGACCCCCAAGATCTCCCCTCGACCATGGCCTCCATTAATCCTTTTTTGAAAGAACCCGATAGCTCTCCTGGTAAGTTAACCCTAAGAAATCACCGAGATCTCCCATTGACCCTCTTCGAAACAGCCAATTCAATTTGTAACGTGGCCAATTTTTACTGGGGATAAAAATGGACGTTAACTCGCCCTTTTCCCTTGACAATGTCAGAAAACTGAAACTCGATGATTATGGGCGCCAGTTGTTTTTTTTTGTCTCGACGGAAACAACAAACCGAAAGTAGACCGAAGCAAAAGGGTACAACGAAACCAAAAATTTGAACACAACAAAACTTAAACCTAAGGGGCCAAGGGAAAGGTGACAGGGTGCTTGCGCTGCTCAGGGTGTCGGTTGTGGAGAGAGGGGTAGGTTCAGGTGGAGAACGGGTCACTGGGCTCTTATCCTAAAAGAAAGACACGCAAGGCCAAAGTTTAATGCTGAAATGTACGGATTTATATTGTCTCACAAGTTCACCAAAAGAGTAATAATCGTGATAATTTTCAAAAAAAGAAACCATGATCCGCCCTGAGAGTGAGGGAGAGAGACCAAAAAAAATATATATATATATATCATATATCTATCCATCAAAGCTATTAACAATAATTCCACAATATCACAATAATATCACACCGTAATTAATATCACGCGATGTACGCAGAGAGACCCAAAAAAAAGGAAAACCTATTAATTCAAAATAAATAAGTAACCTCAAAAATGGAACAAAATGAGAAAAGACAAAAAAAAATGATATCGGACGAGGGTTGGCTAATTTAGCAATAACGAAGAAAAATTACTCTTAATCCCGTATTGCAAAAATCATCCCCGACGATGGAACGTAATAGAGTAAGGATTTCAAAGAAAACTTGAAATTCCTAAGGCGCCGCAGACGCAAGTTACAATGGAAAATCTAGCGCAACATAATGCTCGGTAACGCGCGGGCTCGAGAGCATAAACGAACACGTGGTAGCTAAAACGACGGACGCGGCACATGGAATCTACGGAGGCGCGACCCTGAAGCGAAAAACCGCGTGAGAATGTCTCCACGAGGGCGGTTAACGCACAAAACAAAACAAAATCAATAAATTCTAACAAGCCGTCGGCACTCTCAAATCCTAATTACTCCGTATTTTCAGGGATATTGCATCCCGAGGCGGTGAACGCAACATTGAAAACGATCGGAGCGAAATGAAAACAGAACTATATCCCGAGAAAATCGAAGGAACGCAAGAAATCCCGA